>NC_142743.1:21497906-21645406 GCF_051943395.1 Hippocampus bargibanti
AAGACAGGCCCCCACTCGAATCAGGACTTCAAACATTGCTGTGATTGTGAGCTTCAGCTTCTTCAATTTTCAACCAAAAAGATAGCAATTCTCATCTGAACACAATGGAAATCATGTTGCGAAATATTGGATTCAGTCACAAGAATGCAGTAGAACAGTTCTTCAAACAATCTCTGAGTGTTGCCTTTGCTCAATATCCACAATGGTTTGGATGATAGCTTTTCAGCCAACCAAACAAGAAGCATTTTAACAAGTAAAAGGGGCAAGTTATTAACAAACTCTAAAATGACTGTCCCACTTTTCCAGGCTCAAGTCAACATCACCAACATAGAACCAGGATCAACCATCTCGATCCCTTTCACTGTCACCATAATGACCGGAGGGGTCCCCAACGAGACTGCAAACGGGACATTCACCATTCAGACGATCAACAACCGCAACTTTAATTCATCATCGCCAATGTCTGTTACCATAGAAGCAGACGGCGGCGGGAAAGCAAATGACACTGTGCGCCTAACGGCTCCTGAAAATGTGACATTGGGAACTGACGTGACACTTACGATTGTGGCGGAAAATGAAGATGCAACCGATCTTAACTTTGCTGTCCTTCGGTTTTCAGTTGGTGCTGAGGTAAGAGAGAGTCATTAAGGTTACTTCAGATTTTGATCAACGGTGTTGAAACACTGTCAGAGAATAGAGTTGTCAGAAAGATGTTTGTTTATTTAGTGACTCAACCACAGATACTACATGCAGGATTTTAAATGAAGCTGCAACTCAAACACACATGATCTGCTAAAAACAAGTTCACCTCCGATATTTACATTTTCTCCTCTCCAGGTGGATGATGTGACTAGGCCAGTGTGCCGGGTGGTTCGTAAATTTGCCAACTGCCCAATCGATTTGTCACGGTGTGGCTCATCTCAGTGGGTGTGGGTTGTCCAAGTGACTGACGGAGTCGATGGGACGGGAATTGACAGCATCGTTATCCGCGAAGGGACGGGCACCCTTCGTACGACGACTTTGGTCGGGGAAGAGGGTGAAATCATCACTGAGGCCTCCTACCAGGCCTCCTGCTGTGAAGACAGAGTGGAGCTGTCTGTTGTAGACAACGTGGGAAACGTGGCTATTTGCATGGGCCAGGTGAGACATTCTACTACAGTAACACTTGTAGGATAAAAAAATCAATCAATGGAAGACTTTGGAAAAACATGACCGGGTAGAGTGAACGCTGCCGCGAATGGCTGCCGCTGCTCACCCGCACAAAAAAAAAATCCAGTGACTCTAAAGTGTCCTTAAGAGTTTTGAAAGGCGCTTAGAAATTAAATGTAATTATGATTATAAAATCTTTTAAAGTAGATTTTACTGACTGACAAGTATATTGATTCTAATGTTAGCATGAGGCTTGTCAAAGTGCCACTATTCGACGGTATTGTATCATTGCAAATTATAATCAGAACCTTCCTCTTCACAAAGGCGAATCCTTTGGTTCATTGAAACGGTACGAAAGTGTACGATACTCGCCATATTTTTTTACTGGTTGAGCTTATTTAAAAGGGCCCTTTACCTGTTTCAACATGAACGGGCAGTATCATCCACTAAAAATTGTGCTTTCCGCCAACCTAGGTCAGTATCATCCAATCAAAATTGCGCTTTGCGCCAACTGCAGCCCAAATAGGAAATGAACAGCGAGAATATGTACTGTATTCAGTTTTATCGGTGGGCCAGATGCAATCATCAAAAGAGCCATAGGTGCCCGACCCCTGGTCTAGAACTACACAACTCATAGAGTCCCAACCAGGCCACGGGCCTCAAAGAAAGAGCATACCCTCAAAAAGCTGCTGCAGTTACAGCAGCCAGTCCTTTTGAAAAGTACATCTACCTCTTAGGGACAAGAGCAAGTTGGGTATGAATGAAAAGAGTGATGAATGCAACAGCCTGATACTCCCTTTGGGTTGGGGAAATAAGGCATATCTGTTTTTTTGTGCTTATACACCAAATAGTAGGTCAGACTAAACACTCTTTTTGGAGTTCCCCGAGACGTTATAACAGAAACCGTTTTCAGAGATTAGGCTGTCGACATCTGTACTTCAGATCAGGACACAGTTCAATGACCTATTAAAGAGCGGTAAAGCGAGAGGCCGAGCTGTCAACTGTTGACTTTGCCAGCCTGAACCGGCACATTCAAATATGTCTGTAAGACTATGATGGGAACGTCGAGCAGAGTCCATTGTAAGAAAGAGCTAAAACCCCCACCTCTAGCAGAACATCACCTAAAATTACTCACGGGGAGACGGGTTTCGTTGAGTATATACTGCTTTTAACATACAGTAATATTTGCCAGAATTGTATCTAACGAATAAGGTTTATAACAGCCTATAAAGGTGCAACTACTGTATTTAGTACAGCAAATATGTTAATTAGGACACTGAGATGGCACTAATACTTACATTTTCCCACTGGAAGGCCCAAAGCACATCATATACAGTAAAGTCTCGTTATATCGATATCGGAAGCATCCTTTTATAGGAATAACTCAGAATTCCGGTGAGTCCAGTGGCTCTCTGGCATCTTTGACCTCGGCAGGTAACCTAAGACGTTTGAGGCTCAATGATATCAATGAAACAGGACTGTGGGAAATCAGACTAGACTCTAATGATCCCTACTCAATTAAGGTCACAGGTCAGTAAAAGACTGGAATATAATTGATCTCTTATAATGAAATGTGTTGAAATTGTAAACATTTGTTTTACCAACATTAAATATTTGTTTATCCCCATTGGCATCAGGTCAAAGTCCAGTCTAACTTCATCTACTACTCAATGTAAGGTCACAGGTCAGTGAAGCGCCTGGAATGTAGATTGATCTCTTCTGAATGAGACATGTCCACTCACAGTCAAATACAGTAAAGTCTCGTTTTATCGATATCGATTAAAAATAGTCCCGGTTATATCCTACTATTGGCTATGCAGGTCAACAGTCCAGTCAACTTACATGCTACTACCATGGTCGGAAGAATAGTCGATAGTCGCCTGTTGTATCGATATTCTTTCTGAACCCTTGGAGATATCGATCCACTCACGAGACTTTACTGTATGATTTTCATTTGCAACATCACACGCCTTGTTATTGTCTCTCCATTGGGGGTCAGCAATGTATTTTATTTAGAATACGGCAGATGCATAAAAGTAGCAAAGAACAAACCAGATGCCTCTCCCCATGAGTGATGCTTTTAATTCCTATTCATGGACCCTCACAATTTTCTTTCAAGTTCTGGGATCTGCATCAAGTCATGTCTCGTATTCATTTTGATAATGTAACATTTTCACTATTTAAAAAATAACATTTGTCTCTCTTGTGCAAACTTTTAGGGGGTAATGCCACTATCTTTGTCACAGCGACAGGAAGTGATCGTGTAAATGTAACAGAGGTCACACTGTATGACAGCTCGGGCCCAACGGTGATCAACGGAACATTCCAGGCATGTTGGAAATATTCATGAAAGAGAGAGTACACTAATGGCTAACCATTAAACACCTAAAAACAAACTTATTTTGACCCAATTTAGAACTGTTATCTCATTGACTAATTCAACTGAAATTTCCATAACCAATGTCGTAAACTGAGACTATTCACTCGAGGATTTCTCATTAAGCGGTATTAGCGGTAACACATTGGACATTGTGTTATGTAATTTGTGATTTTCCTCACTAGGAAAACTCAAGGTACAACAAAGCAAGCCTAATTCAAATCAAACTGCTCATAAATTGCAGTTTTTCTTCTTTTTTTAATTTTTGCTTGTCTTTTCTCACAGCCATTAGGAGCAACTGCTTTCTTGGTGAGATTCAATGAGATTCCAGCAGGAGATTTTGTGGTTCGAGCGAGAGGAGACGGCAAGATCTCATCCTCACAGTCAACTCCAACACTGTTCCAAAGACAGGCCCCCACTCGAATCAGGACTTCAAACATTGCTGTGATTGTGAGCTTCAGCTTCTTCAATTTTCAACCAAAAAGATAGCAATTCTCATCTGAACACAATGGAAATCATGTTGCGAAATATTGGATTCAGTCACAAGAATGCATTAGAACAGTTCTTCAAACAATCTCTGAGTGTTGCCTTTGCTCAATATCCACAATGGTTTGGATGATAGCTTTTCAGCCAACCAAACAAGAAGCATTTTAATAAGTAAAAGGGGCAAGTTATTAACAAACTCTAAAATGACTGTCCCACTTTTCCAGGCTCAAGTCAACATCACCAACATAGAACCAGGATCAACCATCTCGATCCCTTTCACTGTCACCATAATGACCGGAGGGGTCCCCAACGAGACTGCAAACGGGACATTCACCATTCAGACGATCAACAACCGCAACTTTAATTCATCATCGCCAATGTCTGTTACCATAGAAGCAGACGGCGGCGGGAAAGCAAATGACACTGTGCGCCTAACGGCTCCTGAAAATGTGACATTGGGAACTGACGTGACACTTACGATTGTGGCGGAAAATGAAGATGCAACCGATCTTAACTTTGCTGTCCTTCGGTTTTCAGTTGGTGCTGAGGTAAGAGAAGAGTCATTAAGGTTACTTCAGATTTTGATCAACGGTGTTGAAACACTGTCAGAGAATAGAGTTGTCAGAAAGATGTTTGTTTATTTAGTGACTCAACCACAGATACTACATGCAGGATTTTAAATGAAGCTGCAACTCAAACACACATGATCTGCTAAAAACAAGTTCACCTCCGATATTTACATTTTCTCCTCTAGGTGGATGATGTGACTAGGCCAGTGTGCCGGGTGGTTCGTAAATTTGCCAACTGCCCAATCGATTTGTCACGGTGTGGCTCATCTCAGTGGGTGTGGGTTGTCCAAGTGACTGACGGAGTCGATGGGACGGGAATTGACAGCATCGTTATCCGCGAAGGGACGGGCACCCTTCGTACGACGACTTTGGTCGGGGAAGAGGGCGAAATCATCACTGAGGCCTCCTACCAGGCCTCCTGCTGTGAAGACAGAGTGGAGCTGTCTGTTGTAGACAACGTGGGAAACGTGGCTATTTGCATGGGCCAGGTGAGACATTCTACTACAGTAACACTTGTAGGATAAAAAAATCAATCAATGGAAGACTTTGGAAAAACATGACCGGGGAGAGTGAACGCTGCCGCGAATGGCTGCCGCTGCTCACCCGCACAAAAAAAAAATCCAGTGACTCTAAAGTGTCCTTAAGAGTTTTGAAAGGCGCTTAGAAATTAAATGTATTATTATGATTAGAAAATCTTTTAAAGTTTACTGGTTGAGCTTATTTAAAAGGGCCCTTTACCTGTTTCAACATGAACGGGCAGTATCATCCACTAAAAATTGTGCTTTCCGCCAACCTAGGTCAGTATCATCCAATCAAAATTGCGCTTTGCGCTAACTGCAGCCCAAATAGGAAATGAACAGCGAGAATATGTACTGTATTCAGTTTTATCGGTGGGCTAGATGCAATCATCAAAAGAGCCATAGGTGCCCGACCCCTGGTCTAGAACTACACAACTCATAGAGGCCCAACCAGGCCACGGGCCTCAAAGAAAGAGCATACCCTCAAAAAGCTCCTGCAGTTACAGCAGCCAGTCCTTTTGAAAAGTACATCTACCTCTTAGGGACAAGAGCAAGTTGGGTATGAATGAAAAGAGTGATGAATGCAACAGCCTGATACTCCCTTTGGGTTGGGGAAATAAGGCATATCTGTTTTTTGTGCTTATACACCAAATAGTAGGTCAGACTAAACACTCTTTTTGGAGTTCCCCAAGACGTTATAACAGAAACCGTTTTCAGAGATTAGGCTGTCGACATCTGTACTTCAGATCAGGACACAGTTCAATGACCAATTAAAGAGCGGTAAAGCGAGAGGCCGAGCTGTCAACTGTTGACTTTGCCAGCCTGAACCGGCACATCCAAATATGTCTGTAAGACTATGATGGGAACGTCGAGCAGAGTCCATTGTAAGAAAGAGCTAAAACCCCCACCTCTAGCAGAACGTCACCTAAAGTTAATCACGGGGAGACGGGTTTCGTTGAGTATAGACTGTTTTTAACATACAGTAATATTTGCCAGAATTGTATCTAACGAATAAGGTTTATAACAGGCTATAAAGGTGCAACTACTGTATTTAGTACAGCAAACATGTTAATTAGGACACTGAGATGGCACTAATACTTACATTTTCCCACTGGAAGGCCCAAAGCACATCATATACAGTAAAGTCTCGTTATATCGATATCGGATATATCGATAGTCCCGGTTATATCGATACTATTTCTATGCACGCACAGAGAAAATTACATGCAAACAGGGTTGGATATATCGATAGTCCCGGTTATATCGATATTTTTTCGGACTCCCTTGAATATCGATATAACGAGACTTTACTGTATTTCCACTGTTATGACACAGCCGCTTGAGCTTGTTCATTCACTTTCTGTCATCCAGGTGAGCGATGTTCTCCCTCCAATGTGCCGGAAGGTCAGGACATCCACCTGTCCATCGTCTTTGTCGACTTGCAACTCCTCTCAGTGGGTGTTTGTGGTCAACGTGACTGACAGCATCAACGGAGTGGGCGTCGACAACGTCACCATTCGTGCAGGGAATGGCACCCTGAACACGACCACAGTGGTCAAGCCAGGAGGCGAGAACATCACCGTGGCTTCCTACCAGGCCTCCTGTTGTGAAAATAGTGTGCATCTTTCTGCTGTGGACAAGGAGGGAAATGAGGCCATTTGCATAGGCCAGGCTATTAGAGAATCCAGCACAGTTACATCTGTGACGACAGCAACAAACTTCTCCACAGACAACGGAGGCCAAGCATTTCGTACATCACATTATCTCTGGATAAATCTTGTCTCACTTGCACTTTGGAGATGAAACTAATTCCTGTGTTCCCACAGGATTTGCACACCGCAAAAGGGCTTATAAATGCTCATAGATTGTGTTAAATCACTACTTGATTGTCCTCAATTCACATCAAAATAATTGTTATGCAAATGTCCAGATAGAACAAAGAATTGTGCATCAAATAGCTTTTTTATTCATATTATTTATCTTCCTCTAAAAAGTAAAACAATAACTACTACACAAGAGATACAACTATCAAAGTGGAAGAACTTATATAACTATCATATCACCAATTTTGGGGGCAAAACTGCACAAACCAGAAGTGAACAAGAACACACAGTACTTCATTCCTTTACAGCTTCTAATTTGTGGGACAGGTCCCAAGTGTCAGGGTAAGCATGAAAACAAAATTTGAGCTGGGGGAAAAAAAAAATCTGGGTCCCTTAAATTGTACAGCCACAAAAAAAGTTCATGACAGGGAAAAGAAAATTAAATGACCTCAACAAAAAGAAAACCATTGAAAAAAAACAGCTACTATCATACGAAGTGCACCATGATCACCGCGAGCGTCATTCTATGGAAAACTTCGTCTTTAAACACTGATTCCATCTTCGATACATACATGTTCATGAAGCTGCCAATGAGATTCCAGCAGGAGATTTTGTGGTTCGAGCGAGAGGAGACGGCAAGATCTCATCCTCACAGTCAACTCCAACACTGTTCCAAAGACAGGCCCCCACTCGAATCAGGACTTCAAACATTGCTGTGATTGTGAGCTTCAGCTTCTTCAATTTTCAACCAAAAAGATAGCAATTCTCATCTGAACACAATGGAAATCATGTTGCGAAATATTGGATTCAGTCACAAGAATGCAGTAGAACAGTTCTTCAAACAATCTCTGAGTGTTGCCTTTGCTCAATATCCACAATGGTTTGGATGATAGCTTTTCAGCCAACCAAACAAGAAGCATTTTAACAAGTAAAAGGGGCAAGTTATTAACAAACTCTAAAATGACTGTCCCACTTTTCCAGGCTCAAGTCAACATCACCAACATAGAACCAGGATCAACCATCTCGATCCCTTTCACTGTCACCATAATGACCGGAGGGGTCCCCAACGAGACTGCAAACGGGACATTCACCATTCAGACGATCAACAACCGCAACTTTAATTCATCATCGCCAATGTCTGTTACCATAGAAGCAGACGGCGGCGGGAAAGCAAATGACACTGTGCGCCTAACGGCTCCTGAAAATGTGACATTGGGAACTGACGTGACACTTACGATTGTGGCGGAAAATGAAGATGCAACCGATCTTAACTTTGCTGTCCTTCGGTTTTCAGTTGGTGCTGAGGTAAGAGAAGAGTTACTTCAGATTTTGATCAACGGTGTTGAAACACTGTCAGAGAATAGAGTTGTCAGAAAGATGTTTGTTTATTTAGGGACTCAACCACAGATACTACATGCAGGATTTTAAATGAAGCTGCAACTCAAACACACATGATCTGCTAAAAACAAGTTCACCTCCGATATTTACATTTTCGTTTTGCTTCTACATTTCTGTATCTCCAGGTGGATGATGTGACTAGGCCAGTGTGCCGGGTGGTTCGTAAATTTGCCAACTGCCCAATCGATTTGTCACGGTGTGGCTCATCTCAGTGGGTGTGGGTTGTCCAAGTGACTGACGGAGTCGATGGGACGGGAATTGACAGCATCGTTATCCGCGAAGGGACGGGCACCCTTCGTACGACGACTTTGGTCGGGGAAGAGGGTGAAATCATCACTGAGGCCTCCTACCAGGCCTCCTGCTGTGAAGACAGAGTGGAGCTGTCTGTTGTAGACAACGTGGGAAACGTGGCTATTTGCATGGGCCAGGTGAGACATTCTACTACAGTAACACTTGTAGGATAAAAAAATCAATCAATGGAAGACTTTGGAAAAACATGACCGGGTAGAGTGAACGCTGCCGCGAATGGCTGCCGCTGCTCACCCGCACGAAAAAAAAAATCCAGTGACTCTAAAGTGTCCTTAAGAGTTTTGAAAGGCGCTTAGAAATTAAATGTATAATTATGATTATAAAATCTTTTAAAGTAGATTTTACTGACTGACAAGTATATTGATTCTAATGTTAGCATGAGGCTTGTCAAAGTGCCACTGACATTCGACGGTATTGTATCATTGCAAATTATAATCAGAACCTTCCTCTTCACAAAGGCGAATCCTTTGGTTCATTGAAACGGTACGAAAGTGTACGATACTCGCCATATTTTTTTACTGGTTGAGCTTATTTAAAAGGGCCCTTTACCTGTTTCAACATGAACGGGCAGTATCATCCACTAAAAATTGTGCTTTCCGCCAACCTAGGTCAGTATCATCCAATCAAAATTGCGCTTTGCGCCAACTGCAGCCCAAATTAGAAATGAACAGCGAGAATATGTACTGTATTCAGTTTTATCGGTGGGCCAGATGCAATCATCAAAAGAGCCATAGGTGCCCGACCCCTGGTCTAGAACTACACAACTCATGGAGTCTCAACCAGGCCACGGGCCTCAAAGAAAGAGCATACCCTCAAAAAGCTGCTGCGGTTACAGCAGCCAGTCCTTTTGAAAAGTACATCTACCTCTTAGGGACAAGAGCAAGTTGGGTATGAATGAAAAGAGTGATGAATGCAACAGCCTGATACTCCCTTTGGGTTGGGGAAATAAGGCATATCTGTTTTTTTGTGCTTATACACCAAATAGTAGGTCAGACTAAACACTCTTTTTGGAGTTCCCCGAGACGTTATAACAGAAACCGTTTTCAGAGATTAGGCTGTCGACATCTGTACTTCAGATCAGGACACAGTTCAATGACCTATTAAAGAGCGGTAAAGCGAGAGGCCGAGCTGTCAACTGTTGACTTTGCCAGCCTGAACCGGCACATTCAAATGTGTCTGTAAGACTATGATGTGAACGTCGAGCAGAGTCCATTGTAAGAAAGAGCTAAAACTCCCACCTCTAGCAGAACATCACCTAAAATTACTCACGGGGAGACGGGTTTCGTTGAGTATATACTGCTTTTAACATACAGTAATATTTGCCAGAATTGTATCTAACAAATAAGGTTTATAACAGCCTATAAAGGTGCAACTACTGTATTTAGTACAGCAAATATGTTAATTAGGACACTGAGATGGCACTAATACTTACATTTTCCCACTGGAAGGCCCAAAGCACATCATGTATTTCCACACTGTTATGACACAGCCGCTTGAGCTTGTTCATTCACTTTCTGTCATCCAGGTGAGCGATGTTCTCCCTCCAATGTGCCGGAAGGTCAGGACATCCACCTGTCCATCATCTTTGTCGACTTGCAACTCCTCTCAGTGGGTGTTTGTGGTCAACGTGACTGACAGCATCAACGGAGTGGGCGTCGACAACGTCACCATTCGTGCAGGGAATGGCACCCTGAACACGACCACAGTGGTCAAGCCAGGAGGCGAGAACATCACCGTGGCTTCCTACCAGGCCTCCTGTTGTGAAAATAGTGTGCATCTTTCTGCTGTGGACAAGGAGGGAAATGAGGCCATTTGCATAGGCCAGGCTATTAGAGAATCCAGCACAGTTACATCTGTGACGACAGCAACAAACTTCTCCACAGACAACGGAGGCCAAGCATTTCGTACATCACATTATCTCTGGATAAATCTTGTCTCACTTGCACTTTGGAGATGAAACTAATTCCTGTGTTCCCACAGGATTTGCACACCGCAAAAGGGCTTATAAATGCTCATAGATTGTGTTAAATCACTACTTGATTGTCCTCAATTCACATCAAAATAATTGTTATGCAAATGTCCAGATAGAACAAAGAATTGTGCATCAAATAGCTTTTTTATTCATATTATTTATCTTCCTCTAAAAAGTAAAACAATAACTACTACACAAGAGATACAACTATCAAAGTGGAAGAACTTATATAACTATCATATCACCAATTTTGGGGGCAAAACTGCACAAACCAGAAGTGAACAAGAACACACAGTACTTCATTCCTTTACAGCTTCTAATTTGTGGGGCAGGTCCCAAGTGTCAGGGTAAGCATGAAAACAAAATTTGAGCTGGGGGGAAAAAAAATCCGGGTCCCTTAAGTTGTACAGCCACAAAAAAAATTCATGACAGGGAAAAGAAAATTAAATGACCTCAACAAAAAGAAAACCATTGAAAAAACATAGCTACTATCATACGAAGTGCACCATGATCACCGGGAGCGTCATTCTATGGAAAACTTCATCTTTAAACACTGATTCCATCTTCGATACATACATGTTCATGAAGCTGCCGACGACCGCATCAAGTGACAAAAAAAATCTATGTTAATAAGATCTCTGAACAGATTCAATGGAAGGACGTTCCTATACTAATCAACAACAACATAATTCATGTTACTCTTTTAAACAGAGTAAAGCATTTTACATCGTTGGAATCTTTTTTTTAACTACTCATGATAAGATCAAATGTATCCCTGACGAGAGGCGATAAATACCAGACTCGTCTGTCTATACTTTACAAAAGTTCTATAAGATGATTTAAGACAAAAGCTACAATTAATGATAAACAAATGTCTTTTTTTTTTTTTTTTGAACAAAAGCAAGTCAGAAACTGTACAAAATATTAAAGAGATTGTATGCTAAGACCGAAAGAAGGCTCTCATGTTGCCACGTTAACAAGATTGCAATAGAACAACTCCATACAAAATTTGCAATAGAACATTCTCCAACAAAACGGAGTGTGCCAAACGCGCATGGGATGTCAATGACAAAAAAAGGCATAAAAAGAGAAATTGAATAACACGTTAGCCCTGCACATGCAAGAGAAACTGATCTGTCTTAAATATTTGTGATATTTTAGTTGACATAAAAAAGTGAAAAACACCTGTAGACTGTTGCATCAAGAAAATCATTCAAAACAGGCATATGGAATGTTCTCAACGTACAGTTGATTAGAATGCTCTGTATTATGGTGAGAGACAAATTATGAGGGATTGGAATTACTGTCAAAATGGATAAATCAATCATACAAACACACTTTGTCATTTGTTACTTTCTTGTGTCATTTCCGTCCAGAAGAACTTCAAACGTTTCCAAGGTCAGAATGATATGGATATTAAGTGCAAGTCTCGTGATGCCTAGCTTAGTTTATCGCACCATGTGACGCTGTCGCCCACGTGCGGATGATATCAAAGGACGGATTTCAGATGGAGAGTTGGACAAATAAGAGCAAAACAGACTTTGGTGGCTAAATCCTGAGTCCTTGCATGTGTGCTATGTTCGATGAGGCAAATGCATTGCATACAAAATCGCAGATGTGATGGGTATTGGGATTACGACTTGTTTGACGATAACCTGCTAAATTCTAGAATTAGAAAACAGGTCGATAAAGGCCAAGGGAAGGTGGTAGAGGTGTGACAATGCAGCTGTGGCATGCAGGGCCACATTTTGTTGGCCTATATTTTCTTACATGCTTATAATCTCACCTAAAATATCTTTAATATAAAATGATAGTATTGAGGCATTCACGTTTTTCATAGAATTGCATCATCAAATGCAGTGAGGCGTGCGATCTGATAACTGCATATACAAACATCTTTCTGATGATATACATACTGTACAAGTTACCAACATTCCATGCAGCGGATAGAAGCACTTTGTTTTAACTCTTGTATAATTCCCCGTAAATAATACTGTTCGATGTTCACATTGTCTCTATTCATTGAAAAGTAGGCAGTTCCACATTTTTGTTGTTGTTTTCAGTGAGAAAAAGTGTTTTTTCCCCTCTACCTATGGATACTTGTACATAGTTTTCATCGGATAGAAACAATATACTGTAGTGACTATTTGGGTTACATGGCAGTAGAGAATGATCCAATCAGATGACACCAACACAGTTAAATGCAGGGGAAAGTGCCGGCTCTAAGAAGAAAGCATATTCTCGAATAAGCCTGATGCAAATCCGCGATTTTGAGAGGGTTTTGAAGTGAACCTGCCCTCCACCCCCCAATGACAAAGTGATTTGAAGAAGTCGCTTCACATTTGTTGTACTGGACAAAAGCCGCCTCTAACGATTGTTGATTTAATAAATTGTTTCAAAAAAACAATTATTTTGATTAGGTCAGTAAGCAGAATTACAGCACAAAATAAAGAAAAAAATACCAAAATTATTCCCAAAGATTTTATTGAGCGAGAGGCCAAGTGACCCATTAAATCTTAGTGAGACTGTATAAGGTGCTAATAGATTATTTTCACTGCTCACCAAGAAGGAATTACGGGGACTGCCAGGAAGTAGTCTGTTGTCTAATGAGAGCGAGGGTTTTGTAAAGCACCGTGTGCCACATGAGCTATCTAAGCATACATACTGACCGAGAATTCTGGTACTGTTCTACTGTCATGCCAAGATTGCCTGTACTGTAATGGCTTTTTCGACGCATAGGCAAATTTAATGATTGTAAACATTCTGAGTGTTCTGTATTCAAAGGTATAGGCTGTGTTGGAATATAAAACGTGGCTGTTTGGCAACAAGCAAGGAGAAGAAGGTCACGTGACATCTATGAGTAGAAGATGGAGACCTGAGGTGTGAACACTGATCTTATTGTCCATTCTCCGTGTCGTAAATTAAATAAAACGATGATAGCAAAGGCCCCTCAAACTGTGCAGCTTTTCTGATGTGAAGTGAATGTAACACAATTCAGGATTAGTTTTTATAGAGGGCCATTTTTCACGCAAGCCTAAATAAAAGACATTTGTGTTGATTTCAGCATTCTTTTGAGAATGTTACAATGAGTATACATTACGTCTCAAACTGTCGGTTCACATGACATCGTCAACGTTGAAAATAGCTAAGCTTTTTTGTTATATTCGAAAAAACAAGAGAAGATCATAGGAATAATTATGCGTGTGCACGTATCGCCCAAAATAATAAGTTTGATAACAGGTTTGTTCTGGGAGTTGTAAGATGCGTTTCAAGACAAGTCGTGCATGGTACTGTCTTGGCATGCCAAGAATAGTGCGGACAGTTTTGTTGTCTTATTGATTGAAGGAATACCAAACAAAAACAATTTTGCGATCATTTACATGCAAACATACGCTAAAATCATAAGGTTTTATTTTTTAATACGATCTCTCATTGGGAATTCCAAACAAATGGGAATATTTGGTCCCCGATCTTTGGGGGTTTGTCTAAACTGAATGAGATACTGGGAAAGCAACAGACCATGAGTGCAGGGAAGACATTGAGAGAAGTCCATCTACTGCTCTCCCATCTCATCCAGATTGGAGCTGGAGGACGGCGACGTAGAAGACTGAAGGTGGTTCAAAGACGGAAGTGGGCCGGTTGCGGATTCCTGCTGCGCGCCGCTCGGCGAATGCTCAGGAAGAGTCAAGGTCTCTGGAGCTGACTTTTTGCGGGGCCGGTCCTTGGGGATCGAGAGGGAATCGGGGGCGTCGGTGCACAGGGGAGTGGAAGGGGCGCTGGCGGGGCCGGTGAGGGAACAGGACGACAAAGGGGTCTCGCTAATGGAGATCGATGGGGGAAACATCCCGATCTTCTGGTTGGTGGCTTCTTGGATTGTCCGCTCAAATTCTCTCACCTCATCCATTGTCATGTCTGGGTTGAGGAGAGAACGAATAAGGTTTATAACAGGCTATAAAGGTGCAACTACTGTATTTAGTACAGCAAACATGTTAATTAGGACACTGAGATGGCACTAATACTTACATTTTCCCACTGGAAGGCCCAAAGCACATCATATACAGTAAAGTCTCGTTATATCGATATCGGATATATCGATAGTCCCGGTTATATCGATACTATTTCTATGCACGCACAGAGAAAATTACATGCAAACAGGGTTGGATATATCGATAGTCCCGGTTATATCGATATTTTTTCGGACTCCCTTGAATATCGATATAACGAGACTTTACTGTATTTCCACTGTTATGACACAGCCGCTTGAGCTTGTTCATTCACTTTCTGTCATCCAGGTGAGCGATGTTCTCCCTCCAATGTGCCGGAAGGTCAGGACATCCACCTGTCCATCGTCTTTGTCGACTTGCAACTCCTCTCAGTGGGTGTTTGTGGTCAACGTGACTGACAGCATCAACGGAGTGGGCGTCGACAACGTCACCATTCGTGCAGGGAATGGCACCCTGAACACGACCACAGTGGTCAAGCCAGGAGGCGAGAACATCACCGTGGCTTCCTACCAGGCCTCCTGTTGTGAAAATAGTGTGCATCTTTCTGCTGTGGACAAGGAGGGAAATGAGGCCATTTGCATAGGCCAGGCTATTAGAGAATCCAGCACAGTTACATCTGTGACGACAGCAACAAACTTCTCCACAGACAACGGAGGCCAAGCATTTCGTACATCACATTATCTCTGGATAAATCTTGTCTCACTTGCACTTTGGAGATGAAACTAATTCCTGTGTTCCCACAGGATTTGCACACCGCAAAAGGGCTTATAAATGCTCATAGATTGTGTTAAATCACTACTTGATTGTCCTCAATTCACATCAAAATAATTGTTATGCAAATGTCCAGATAGAACAAAGAATTGTGCATCAAATAGCTTTTTTATTCATATTATTTATCTTCCTCTAAAAAGTAAAACAATAACTACTACACAAGAGATACAACTATCAAAGTGGAAGAACTTATATAACTATCATATCACCAATTTTGGGGGCAAAACTGCACAAACCAGAAGTGAACAAGAACACACAGTACTTCATTCCTTTACAGCTTCTAATTTGTGGGACAGGTCCCAAGTGTCAGGGTAAGCATGAAAACAAAATTTGAGCTGGGGGAAAAAAAAAATCTGGGTCCCTTAAATTGTACAGCCACAAAAAAAGTTCATGACAGGGAAAAGAAAATTAAATGACCTCAACAAAAAGAAAACCATTGAAAAAAAACAGCTACTATCATACGAAGTGCACCATGATCACCGCGAGCGTCATTCTATGGAAAACTTCGTCTTTAAACACTGATTCCATCTTCGATACATACATGTTCATGAAGCTGCCGACGACCGCATCAAGTGACAAAAAAAAATCTATGTTAATAAGACTGTTACAAGAGTGACGCATCTCTGAACAGATTCAATGGAAGGACGTTCCTATACTAATCAACAACAACATAATTCATGTTACTCTTTTAAACAGAGTAAAGCATTTTACATCGTTGGAATCTTTTTTTAACTACTCATGATAAGATCAAATGTATCCCTGACGAGAGGCGATAAATACCAGACTCGTCTGTCTATACTTTACAAAAGTTCTATAAGATGATTTAAGACAAAAGCTACAATTAATGATAAACAAATGTCTTTTTTTGTTTTTGTTTTTTTGTTGAACAAAAGCAAGTCAGAAACTGTACAAAATATTAAAGAGATTGTATGCTAAGTAAGACCGAAAGAAGGCTCTCATGTTGCCACGTTAACAAGATTGCAATAGAACAACTCCATACAAAATTTGCAATAGAACATTCTCCAACAAAACGGAGTGTGCCAAACGCGCATGGGATGTCAATGACAAAAAAGGCATAAAAAGAGAAATTGAATAACACGTTAGCCCTGCACATGCAAGAGAAACTGATCTGTCTTAAATATTTGTGATATTTTAGTTGACATAAAAAAGTGAAAAACACCTGTAGACTGTTGCATCAAGAAAATCATTCAAAAGAGGCATATGGAATGTTCTCAACGTACAGTTGATTAGAATGCTCTGTATTATGGTGAGAGACAAATTATGAGGGATTGGAATTACTGTCAAAATGGATAAATCAATCATACAAACACACTTTGTCATTTGTTACTTTCTTGTGTCATTTCCGTCCAGAAGAGCTTCAAACGTTTCCAAGGTCAGAATGATATGGGCCATTAAGCGCTAGTCTCGTGATGCCTAGCTTAGTTTATCGCACCATGTGACGCTGTCGCCCACGTGCGGATGATATCAAAGGACGGATTTCAGATGGAGAGTTGGACAAATAAGAGCAAAACAGACTTTGGTGGCTAAATCCTGAGTCCTTGCATGTGTGCTATGTTCGATGAGGCAAATGCATTGCATACAAAATCGCAGATGTGATGGGTATTGGGATTACGACTTGTTTGACGATAACCTGCTAAATTCTAGAATTAGAAAACAGGTCGATAAAGGCCAAGGGAAGGTGGTAGAGGTGTGACAATGCAGCTGTGGCATGCAGGGCCACATTTTGTTGGCCTATATTTTCTTACATGCTTATAATCTCACCTAAAATATCTTTAATATAAAATGATAGTATTGAGGCATTCACGTTTTTCATAGAATTGCATCATCAAATGCAGTGAGGCGTGCGATCTGATAACTGCATATACAAACATCTTTCTGATGATATACATACTGTACAAGTTACCAACATTCCATGCAGCGGATAGAAGCACTTTGTTTTAACTCTTGTATAATTCCCCGTAAATAATACTGTTCGATGTTCACATTGTCTCTATTCATTGAAAAGTAGGCAGTTCCACATTTTTGTTGTTGTTTTCAGTGAGAAAAAGTGTTTTTTCCCCTCTACCTATGGATACTTGTACATAGTTTTCATCGGATAGAAACAATATACTGTAGTGACTATTTGGGTTACATGGCAGTAGAGAATGATCCAATCAGATGACACCAACACAGTTAAATGCAGGGGAAAGTGCCGGCTCTAAGAAGAAAGCATATTCTCGAATAAGCCTGATGCAAATCCGCGATTTTGAGAGGGTTTTGAAGTGAACCTGCCCTCCACCCCCCAATGACAAAGTGATTTGAAGAAGTCGCTTCACATTTGTAGTACTGTACAAAAGCCGCCTCTAACGATTGTTGATTTAATGAATTGTTTCAAAACAATTATTTTGATTTTGTCAGTAAGCAGAATTACAGCACAAAATAAAGAAAAAAATACCAAAATTATTCCCAAAGATTTTATTGAGCGAGAGGCCAAGTGACCCATTAAATCTTAGTGAGACTGTATAAGGTGCTAATAGATTATTTTCACTGCTCACCAAAAAGGAATTACGGGGACTGTCTTGAACCAGGAAGTAGTCTGTTGTCTAATGAGAGCGAGGGTTTTGTAAAGCACCGTGTGCCACATGAGCTATCTAAGCATACATACTGACCGAGAGTTCTGGTACTGTTCTACTGTCATGCCAAGATTGCCTGTACTGTAATGGCTTTTTCGACGCATAGGCAAATTTAATGATTGTAAACATTCTGAGTGTTCTGTATTCAAAGGTATAGGCTGTGTTGGAATATAAAACGTGGCTGTTTGGCAACAAGCAAGGAGAAGAAGGTCACGTGACATCTATGAGTAGAAGATGGAGACCTGAGGTGTGAACACTGATCTTATTGTCCATTCTCCGTGTCGTAAATTAAATAAAACGATGATAGCAAAGGCCCCTCAAACTGTGCAGCTTTTCTGATGTGAAGTGAATGTAACACAATTCAGGATTAGTTTTTATAGAGGGCCATTTTTCACGCAAGCCTAAATAAAAGACATTTGTGTTGATTTCAGCATTCTTTTGAGAATGTTACAATGAGTATACATTACGTCTCAAACTGTCGGTTCACATGACATCGTCAACGTTGAAAATAGCTAAGCTTTTTTGTTATATTCGAAAAAACAAGAGAAGATCATAGGAATAATTATGCGTGTGCACGTATCGCCCAAAATAATAAGGTTGATAACAGGTTTGTTCTGGGAGTTGTAAGATGCGTTTCAAGACAAGTCGTGCATGGTACTGTCTTGGCATGCCAAGAATAGTGCGGACAGTTTTGTTGTCTTATTGATTGAAGGAATACCAAACAAAAACAATTTTGCGATCATTTACATGCAAACATACGCTAAAATCAATACAATCTCTCATTGGGAATTCCAAACAAATGGGAATATTTGGTCCCCGATCTTTGGGGGTTTGTCTAAACTGAATGAGATACTGGGAAAGCAACAGACAGGGAAGACATTGAGAGAAGTCCATCTACTGCTCTCCCATCTCATCCAGATTGAAGCTGGAGGAAGGCGACGTAGAAGACTGAAGGTGGTTCAAAGACGGAAGTGGGCCGGTTGCGGATTCCTGCTGCGCGCCGCTCGGCGAATGCTCAGGAAGAGTCAAGGTCTCTGGAGCTGACTTTTTGCGGGGCCGGTCCTTGGGGATCGAGAGGGAATCGGGGGCGTCGGTGCACAGGGGAGTGGAAGGGGCGCTGGCGGGGCCCGTGAGGGAACAGGACGACAAAGGGGTCTCGCTAATGGAGATCGATGGGGGAAACATCCCGATCTTCTGGTTGGTGGCTTCTTGGATTGTCCGCTCAAATTCTCTCACCTCATCCATTGTCATGTCTGGGTTGAGGAGAGATGAATTAACAACAATGAAGTGTTTGGTGAAAATTAATATAGGATAACCTGAGTCAAGTGGCACAAAACAAATCCACGGTAATATTTTGTTTAGTTTTGTATGATCTAACTAGATTTAGAAGTTCTCCAGCAGAAAACCAAACTTTCCTTGTGATGATAAAAACAAGTGGGGGATCATAAAGATAATTACAGATATAGTCTGTGTAAGCTCTCAGTGGTACAGGAGTGGTCCATCGATGAAAAGGTTTCTTCAGCCGTCACCTGTACTTCTTTGAAGGTGTCGGACGTTTTACTTCTCATCCAAGAGGCTTCATCAGCGAACTAAAATTTGCTGGTAGTTAAGATGGCGCCCCCCTGTGTGGCTGCCTCCACAGCAGCTCTTTCCCTTTCTTGTCTACTTTTTCACTTCTTTACTTTTCCGTTTTTGTTTTGCCTAATCTCGTTCCATAAACCTACGGAGAGGAGATGGGCATCTTTTCTTTTGCTCATCGCCGTTATTTTTTACTTTTTCATCGCTCCTGTGAACGGGGAATCCACGCGCACGCGGAATCCCATTGTTTACAGTCGAGACCAGCTACTAGCGTGGCGGGCTAACAGCGGACTAGCGGCCGCCGCACCAGACATCCCCGATGAATTGAAGAGGAGGAAACGAGGATGTCGGGCCGGGAAAGATCGCCGCAAAAGAACGAGGAAATACCGACACGTTCTCCCGTCCGTCATCATGGGGAACGTGAGATCGCTCCCAAATAAAATGGACGAGCTGGCGGCGCTAACGCGACATCAGAGGGAGTACCGGGAAGCCAGCTTGCTACTCGTCACGGAGACATGGCTTTCGGCAATCACTCCGGACGCCCACGCAGAGTTGGAGGGCTTCCAACTCGTACGAGCGGACAGAAATGAAGGCAGCGGTAAGCAGAAAGGAGGGGGGATTGCTGTATTTGTGAATGACAAATGGTGCAATCCTGGGCACATCACGGTGAAGGAAAAACTTTGCACTCGGGACATCGAGCTGCTAGCCGTTAGCCTTCGGCCGCATTACCTGCCACGGGAATTCTCACACGTCATAGCCGTGACGACGTACATTCCCCCTACGGCAAATGGCGGCGCTGCCTCCGATGCCCTCATATCTGTTGTAAACAAGCTGCAAACCCAGTCCCCCAACGCCTTGTTTATCATCTCAGGGGACTTCAATCACGTTTCCCTGAAATTCTCCCTCCCAACATTCACACAGTATGTAACTTGTGCCACCAGAGACAATAACATATTGGACCTATTTTATTCAAACGCCAAGGACGCATACAAACCCTCCCCCCTCCCCCCTCTCGGAAGAGCAGACCACAATATGGTTTATCTCCAGCCTGTGTACAAACCCCTTGTCCAGAGGCAACCAGCTGTGACCCGCACGATCAAAAGATGGTCCACAGAAGCTGAAGAAGCTCTGCGGGACTGTTTTGATTCAACCAGGTGGGAGCTCTTTACTGAGATTCATGGGGAAGACATTGACTCACTCACCAACACCATCACAGACTACATTAACTTTTGTGAACAAAACACCGTACCCACCAGGACTGTGCGGTGTTTTGCCAACAACAAACCATGGATTAATCCCGACATAAAAGTCCTCCTGAAGGAGAAGAAAAGGGCTTTTGTGTCGGGCAACAGAGAGGAACTGAAGGCCGTGCAGATCCAACTGAGGAGGAAGATCAGAGAGGGGAAGAAGGCCTACAGGATGAAAATGGAGGAGCAGCTGCAAGCCAGCAATGTCGCTGGTGTCTGGAAGGGCCTGAAAAACATCTCAGGCCACAAAAGCCCAGTGACATTGAACGAAAAAGACAAGGACTGGGCAGATGAACTCAACCGCTTTTTCAATCGGTTTGACAAGACGCCAGCCGCCCCCGGCCCACCGTCAACTTCACCTGTAGCTGCACCTGCACCAACTCTCACTGTGGCCTTACCCTCCCTGCCCCCTCTCACGACCAGCTTTCCACAACCAACATCTGCCCTCCCAACTGTTGCCACACCCTCAGCCGCCACTCTGCCTCCTGGTTCCTGCCTGTCTGTCACAACTGCGCAGGTGAGGAACCAACTGAGGAGGATGAAGGTGAGGAAGGCAGCAGGTCCGGATGACATCAGTTCCCGACTCCTCAAGACCTGCTCCAACCAGCTGTGTGACATTGTCCAGCACTTGTTCAACCTGAGCCTGAAGCTGGGCAGAGTTCCACAGCTGTGGAAAACGTCATGCCTGGTCCCAGTGCCCAAGATTGCCAACCCCAAAGAGCTCAACAGCTACAGACCGGTGGCGCTGACGTCTCACCTGATGAAGACGCTGGAGAGACTCGTCCTCGCCCACCTGCGACCGCTGGCAAGCTCATCGCTGGACCCGCTGCAGTTTGCCTACCAGCCCAGCATCGGTGTGGAGGATGCCATCATCTACCTCCTCCATACGGCGTTGCTGCACCTGGAGAATGCTGGGAGCACGGTGAGGATCACATTCTTCGATTTCTCCAGTGCCTTCAACACCATCCAGCCCAGTCTACTGGGGGACAAGCTGCAGCATGCCGGAGTCGACCATCACCTCACATCCTGGATTACAGACTACCTCACAAACAGGCCACAGTACGTGAGGGTAAAGAACTGTGAGTCGGACAGGCTTCTCTGCAGCACCGGAGCGCCGCAGGGAACAGTCCTGGCTCCATTCCTCTTCACCCTCTACACCTCGGACTTCAACTACAACACCCCAACCTGCCACCTTCAGAAGTTCTCTGACGACTCAGCTATTGTCGGCCTCATTACAGAGGGAGACGATAGGGAGTACAGGGGACTGACAAAGGACTTTGTGGACTGGTGCCAGCAGAATCATCTCCAGATCAACACTGGCAAAACCAAGGAGCTGGTGGTGGATTTCTGCAGGAAACAATCGTCACCTGCACCATTGAACATCCAGGGTTCGGACATTGAGAGGGTGACCTCCTACAAGTACCTGGGTGTTACTCTCAACAATAAACTGGACTGGACAACAAACACGGATGCCCTAATCAAAAAGGGACAGAGTCGCCTCTTCCTCCTCAGGAAACTGAGGTCTTTTGGAGTTCAGGGGTCACTCCTAAAGACTTTCTATGACTCTGTGGTGGCATCAGCCATCCACTATGGCATTGTCTGCTGGTCAGGCAGCATCACCACCCGGGACAGAAAAAGACTGGAGCGCTTTGTCAAGCGGGCCAGTTCTGTCGTGGGCTGCTCGCTGGACTCTCTTGAGGAGGTGGGCAACAGACGGACGCTAGCTAAACTAAAAGCTATGACGGACAGCCCCTCCCACCCCCTCCTGCCCATCCTGACAGCTCTGGGTAGCTCCTTTAGCCAGAGACTATTACACCCGCGCTGCAAGAAGGAGAGGTACCGCCGCTCGTTCCTACCGACTGCAGTCAGGCTTCACAATTCCCAATGATCACATGTGAAAAAAAACAAAAAAAAAAAAAAAAAACTGGACACTTGTAAATATGGGTTGTTGCAATATATCTAAATGCATCTCTTGATTCTGCACTATGTACAGTCTTGTTTATAGAACGGTTTTTGCACATCTACATTTGCACAGTATACAGTTGACATTTTTATTTTGTTATGCTTAGAATATCTTGTTTTCTATCCTTTCACTCCCATCCCAACCCCATCCCTCTTCAATTGCTGCTGTGGACTGCAAATTTCCCCATTGCGGGACGAATAAAGGTATTCTGATTCTGATTCTGATTCTGATTCATCACAGATATAGTGTTCAAAATGAGCAACAAGTGGAATGATGGCATGAGACAAATGGAAAAGCCACATACGCTTGCTTTGTCATGGATGTCAATGGCATCCAGTGAAGATGGATTTGTTGTGGAATGCTCTGCCTGTTCATGGCAAACCTTAATGTTGGTTTGCTCATGCATTTTGCTCTCGTAATTCCGGACGTCATCCAAAGTCATATCTGGAAGAAGGAGGAAGGGAGGGAGCAAAACTGATAACTCCTCTCAGGTGTCCTTGAAAGCTTTGAAAGGTGCTTATAAATAACATTTATTATTATTATTATTATTAGTCTGGGTCAGGTCGTGGAAGAAAGAAGATGTAAGTGGCAAAAATGCATTGTGCAGAAAGCTTAACTAGAGAACCAGTGCATAAAAGGACAAGCTTCCCAAGTGAAAGAGCAGCACGGAAGATTTTCAAGATGCAGACAAAGCACAAAGCCTTGAGTCCAGGATGGAAGGTGGGATGGGTTTCGTCATTCTCCAGCCAAAAGAAATCCATGTGTTAAGTATAGCAGGGGGGAGCTTGAGGTTTTAGATGAGTGGAGGATGCACGGACACTGCAGACTGAAGGCATTCCCATAGGATAAACTCAGTTTGGGAGGTGTAGAACGGGTAGCCGTATGGTTAACAGGTGAGGGTTGCAGGTAAAGTTAAAGTACATGCATATTAATAAACAATAACATTTCTGCAATATTCACAATAGATGTTTCAATATCTGCTTCGTCTCATACACAATATAGAAAAAAAAAGTATTGGGACCTGAAGCCATTGCACCCACAATACGTGCCATTAGTTTCTCCGTGTGGACATAACAGCGTCCATAATTCCAGATATTTTGAACAATGATGTTGCAAAATTCACAGTCATGCATCGAAGGAGTAAAAAAAAAAAGCTTACCCTAAACTTACCGTATTTATTCGAGTATAACGCGCAAAATTTTCTACCTAAAAAAGAACTCAAAGTTTGGGTGCAGTGTTATAAACGAGGCCTGGGGGAAAAAAACTCATATATTAAATTCTTTATCCCTTCCGGGAGTGGGCAGCATTTCCATGGCTCTTCTTCATAGTCGAGCTGTTGTTAAGGTGCACTTCAGTTTCGATTGTCGGAAAGATCCGGATTTCCTTTCCTCGCCTCGCCACACTGAAACGTTGAGTTAAGCATTGCTGTTTTGCATAATTACCAATATCCACAGTTTCGATTCAGTGTTCTTCATATTTTAATTGATATACTGTTACAGAGCCAAGAAAAAGTAAAAAAAAATGTATACTGATTTTTTATTGAAAATTAGGGGTGCACGTTATACACGTGTGCGCGTTATACTCGAATAAATACGGCACCCTAAACTTACCCTAAACTATACCAAACAAAGTTGGAAGTATAGAACCCTTCAATGTGTTTCAGAAGATGAAATATTTATATTTCGAGGAGACAAATGGGTCGAAGTCAGGCCCTTCATTGATTACTCATAAAATCACATTTTAATTCAGTTAGTTTTCGCCATTAGAATGAACCAGTATACAAATTGTGAATTCATCCACTTGCTTACTGGAATGTATGAGAAATCGGCCAGTGTGACGCAATACATTGCTTCAGGGAGCAACTCAGAATCAGCGTAACTGCAGATTTTGAACCACTCATTCAGAAAAACACATATGACCTCTTTATTATATCATGATTCATTGACCTACACTCATTCCCAATACTTTTCTTTATATTGTATGCATGAAATCTCTAAGCATGATCCCCGTCATAGAAAAGATGAGATTTTTTGGAGCTTGAATGCCGACTGACCCACCTATCCATTCATCCACCCAAGCGAAAGCCTGCCTGTGTCCAAGTAGCAACACGTCCCGAATCACCTGCAGAAACAGTTTTGCAGAGGAATGTTGTGTAGTATCCCCTCTTCAATCTTCACATTTACATACTTAAAAGTTGACATTTGTAGCTTCTGTACAAATTACCATACAAGTGGCTACTGTGTACATATTTGGTTTGATACTTTGGACGGTAAACCATAGTCACAGCAAAAATAGTATTGGGCAAGAATCACAGCCAATAAAGCTGTGTTTGTTCGATCTACTTTTTATTGTTGGCAGAATGATTTCCAAATCAAATCTGACAAAACTTTGATTCTGACCTTATGCACAAACTGTTCCACTCGTGTCTGCAGACCCCACACCTCGAACTTGACCGTCACCAGTTTGTACGAGCACATGATGGGATGTTGCGTGTCCCTCCATCCCTCCTGAAGCATGCCTCGCGACGTCTTCTCTGACTTAAAGTACCGCAGGTCCTGCATTGGTCCACATTGTAGTTATGTGCATCTGGGACAACTTGAAATGTTGCTTTGGACTTTAGCAAGCATCAGGGAATTTCACAAGTTTGATTTACTTTCGCGGGCCAAGTAATATGATGTGGCGGGCCAGATTTGGCCCCCGGGCCTTGACTTTGACACCTGTGCTTTAGAATATTGACTTATTCATTGAGCCGGAAAATGTAATCACATGGACTAGGATTGAGAAATGTCCATATTCACATTCTCTGAAGATTCCTTTCGAACGTTTTACATGTGTACTCAATTAGAATACTCTTCATTAGGGTAGAGGTCAATATGGTCCAAAAAAATGGTTTTCCGATCAAATCGAGCACTAAAGGTGAAAGGTGGATCGTTTTCAAAATGTAAACTACAATGAAACTGGTGAATGTTTTTCATTTGTAACTAACATGACATCTAACAGTCTTTTACTGCGTTCTTGTGTAATTAACAATGAGAGCATGCTGGTAACAGACATAACACCAGGAAGACGGCCATCTCACCTCTGACTCCTTGTAGTAGCGATCAGGGATGTCGTCGTAAGCAATGTCAACAAAAGACACTTCCCTCTCCTGGTCCTTCAACTCAGAGTCAAAGATCTGTTCAAAACAAATACTTTGAGTTTACCCGAGGGACAATGAAGACAAAACTTCAAATTTTCCTTGTGAGAGTGGACAGACAGTCTCACTTTTCGGCACAAAACGAGATTTTGTGCGTAGACTTCGAGTTTTTAATCAACGCACTGTTTCATATGTGAGACTACAAGATTGGACCGTGTAATCATATTGTTAACTCCTGACAGATCCTTTAGGGGGCAGCACGTCCACGTTTATTTCTCACAATGATCTTTGGTACTTCGATGACATTGAAGCGCCACAACAATAAAAATGCTGAAGGGTTTTAGTGTAAAGTCAAATACAAGTGTCCTTTTTAGTGCCTAATTTAGTTGTTCGTTGACTGTCTCCTCTTCGCTACTATGCGTTATGAGCAAAAGACCTGAAAAATAAATCACAGTTCTCTGTCAGTATGAAGTTGGGCCTGGGTATACGTGTATAAGTGGGAAGAATATTTTTGTGTGTGTGTGTGTGTGTGTGTGTGTGTGTGTGTGTGTGTGTGTGTGTGTGTGTGTGTGTGTGTGTGTGTGTGTGTGTGTGTGTGTGTGTGTGTGTGTGTGTGTGTGTGTGTGTGTGTGTGTGTGTGCGCGCGTGTGTGTCACTGAAGCTCATTCCCGCAATTTAAAAATCCAATTTTCTCGACGATTTATCTGTCACTGTGCCAAAGCTCCATCCTACAAAATCCCGCGCACTACGTCACAATATCTCATGAGACATATCAAGGATTAATTCCACGAGGGTGTTTTTCTTTGTTGATGCGTTGAGCATTGTTGTATTCCAACACAAAAGAGGGGAAGAAATGACAATGCAAACGTGTGCATAATCCCATCAAACCAGTAAAGCAATTTCTCCCTGCATTTTCTGGAATTTAAAGATTTTACTCAGAAACTCAGCAGTACAAACCCCACCCCAAAGGTTCAAGGACATTTGAAATCTTTCACATAGGGTCTCCTTATCCTTGTCTCGTCTGACCCCGTCAAATACATTTTAAGGTTCCAATGTACGGAATACAAATGATTAAAAAGAGAAAATCAGGCTATGTGTGTCTTTAGCACAGTTTAGGGACTGTCGACATTATGCTGTACAGCAAGGGTGTCATACTCATTGTAGTTACGATCACCTCTCGAGTGCCGTTATGAATTTGGGGAAGACCTTAGAATGTTTAATGCCCTCCACATATTGTGGAGTTGTGTGCACAACAAATTAATGAATAACTAATTTTCAAAAAGTAAAAAATATTGACTCCTATTGTGGCTTACATGGGACAATTTGACATTTTGGTTCAGACTTTTGCAAGCATCATGGAATTTCACAAGTTTGATTTGCTTTCGTGGGTCGAATGAAATGATGTGGCGGGCCACATTTGGCCCCCAGGCCTTGACTTTGATACCTGTGCTGTACAGCATCTTAATCTTTCAAGGAACACCATGTATCGTTCTGTATCCCTCGTGGTGGAGTTTACAGTGCATTTTTATTCACACATACATACACAAGGGATACTCATGACAACAAGTTGAGCCATTTCTATGGCAGACTCAAATCTTATGCAAAGTTATCTCCAATAATATAAATGCCTCATGCTGTGATAAATCTTGTGAAATTTCATGTTCTGTACTTGAATGCACTTACATTATCATTGATGCCTTTGTTGTCCTCGTATTTCGTCTCTATGTGAATGGAGAACTTGGGTAGGAACGAGCACTGTAATAACGGGAGGGAGGGGTGGGGACAAACATACTGTATTTAAACATGTGCAAGTCGACTTCTTTTGTTACTTTGCTCTATAATTCACATTGTCGTTTCATATTTCAACTCTGGTTTATGAATCGTAACATTAAAGTGAGGTGTAAGCTCAACGGTGCTTGAAAACTTAAATGCATTCAGGCACAGAGTCGCTTGACAAGAGTAAATTTAGCCTTCACGTGTCAACACTGGCACATGTATGACAAATTACTCGCACACTTAAATAAATATTCGTCATTCTGTCACTGTCGTGTGACGGTCTTATATGGTGTTGACATTTCTCATCAACATAAAAGACATTGAATAGTAGGGAAAGGACCAATATTACACTGTGATTTGTCAACAACTCTATCAATTAATCACAGGTCATCACTGCCCTCTTTGTTAACAGTGTCGTGATTTCAATCATGTATCACATTATTTCGGACGGGAAATGATACCCGCTCTCTCTCCCCCACCTGCATGCAACTTCAAAATAATGGTGTCAGTAAAAATGTGAACATTGTGAGTCAGTCTACTCAAAAGACATCTGGCGTGTATGTTTGGGTTATTTGCAAACATATAGTTCCTTTACTACTACTGAAAATTTTGTAAAGGAAAAATATGGATTTTAATTGATTGCCGCTGATGGGTCTGGTTTCTCAAGACAAGCTGAGAAAAAATAATTTAAGCAGCTCTCTCTCTTTGACGTTCATGCACAAGTAAGATCCAATTTGATACAAGTGCAAAATTGGTAGAAATAATACTTACTGTATATTCTACAGGGTGGAGAATACACATCGGGTCATGTCCAGAAAGGCAGAACAAAAAAACACAAAAGACAAAATTAAACATTCACAGCTTCCCAAATATCTTAAAATGTGAAAACATTTAATTGATAGCATAAATGACTGAACAATGTGCTGAATTCAAGTTCAGGTTTTCACGCTGAGGGCAAGTGAGGAACCCAAGTGTGACTTGCAGTGCCATTGTTGAGTCACCATCAATCTCGTTGTTACATATCAGCATGGCATTCAAGTGTACACTGTCCGTTCTTTGGGCTTTTCTCATAAGGGGCATCAAATTACTTTGTGCGCAGATACTGTAGTTGGCAGCTTTATGGTAGCACTGAGGTAAGCACGTATAAGACGTATTTGGGGTCACAGACATTTTGCCTGGTGGCTATTGATTTTAGAATGTTCAGTAAGTGAGAATTTGGGGAGGGAAGAGTCAATAGATGTGTCAAGATGAACACATTAATCGGCAATACAGTATAATCAACAACTATTCTGATAATGGAAAAGTCATTTTAAGTCACTTTTACTTGAAATGGTCCAATTCATCTGATTTCTCAAAAACTTTCAAAAACTGAATGACAGTCAACTCATTGGAAGAAAAAAAAATCAGTTTAATGTATTTCATAAATGAATGTCATTTGCAGTCACAAAAGAAATATGCTGAATTTGACACGTAGTTGAACCTGTTTCAAAAACGTTGGCGAGTACACCACTCCCACTTAAATTGTTCTTTATTTTGATTCATCATTGGAATAACTAACAGTATAATATTGTAACGATATTTGATTGTGACAGCCCTAATTCAATGAAAATTCATTTTCCAGTAGCACGTATTATTTTAAAAGGTCACCAGATTAATAAAACATTGTCTAATTGCCACATATTAATTAAAATGCATCCCACTAAGGGAAACACTCAAAGCTCCTATTGTTTGTGCAACAGCAGTACACACATTCCCGCATCGAGTACCAAACACCGTCGCTCCTTTCAGGTGAAACCAAAGGTTGTGTCATTGTTAAGTATGCACGTGAAAGTCACCTTCAAGGCAGTAAAAGTCAAAACAGATGCTGATGGTTGAAACATGCTAACCTGTGATGGTGTAAGGGTAATAGTTCCACGCCTTCTCGGTCACATAAAAGATTTTTGGAACCACTGCTCGAGCCCAGCTGGGAAGTTTACTGTAGAGAAAGAAAGTCATGAGGCGCTGCTGAAGTTGACTGTAGTAGCTACTGTCATCAAAACAGTCATATTGTTCTACTTGCTGACAATACAGATTAGTGGATGCAAGAATTATTACTTCCAAAATTGCTCAGAGACATGCGCAAAGCTTTTCTTTTGGATTATTTTTGAAACACAAACATCAGGCAAAACAACAATGAAAATGCCAAGTGTAAAATATTTTTTAATAGACAAGCAGAGGAAGACAACCATTCGCAAAGGCAGACAGACCACTTTAAGTAATTACCCCACAAGTTTTTTAACTGCTGGAGGAAGCCATCTGGAAATAACAGTCAGTTGTGCTGACTTTTAAAAGTTTATAGGCTACACTATCAACTAAATTAACCCGCAGCAGGTGGTGGATTTGCTTGAGCAGTTTACTAAATACTGCACTGTTTACACACACACACACACACACACACACACACACACACACACACACACACACACACACACACGCACACACACACGCACACACAAATGCACACACACGCACGCACGACTCCGTCTCATGAGATCTAACAGTGCAAGGGCTGTCTGTGAAAAACTATAACTGAATGGTGATTTTGCATGCAATGCAGAGTTATAGAACAAAACAGATACTGTTTGTTATGTTGGACAAACAACGAAAGCTGCTTCGCAATAAGAATTAATATTCCCAGCATTCACTCAAATCTGCTTCCACAAAAATAATAGAAAAAAATGGGGATTGTCTTTTACGTATCTACCGTATTTTTTACGTCGCTCCGGATTATAAATTGCACCAGCCAGAAAATGCATAATTAAGAAGAAAAAAAACATATAAGTCGCACTGGAGGATAAGTCGCATTTTTGGGGAAAATTTGGAAGTACAGTATATGATTAGAAGCAACTCCTTGAGCTTTTACTTTGCTCCTGCGGGGCAGCACTGTGTCGAGTCAGCATGAATGGTCCCCTTGCACGGTGAATGCTGACACAGGTGATTGTACTCCGATCAGTCAACTGCAACGTTTCTACTTCTTTTCTCTTCTCTCTCCATTTCCATCGTCTACTTGACATGTTTAATGCATGTTAAACTTCACGGATTAAACTGTATCAAAGTGGATCGCTGTATTTTCATTTATTCTCTGTCATTAGACGCGCATCAGGAATTTGTTTGTTTGCAGGACTGTGCAAAAAACAATTTTGCCCCAATGACACTCTGTTGAGGAATGGGCATCCCTAATTTCTAATTCAACCGTGTGTATAAACTACATTTATGAAATGTTCGCATTATCTGTTGAGATAAAGATCCAAAATCAATTTTTTACTTCACAAAATTCGACAATTTTTAATTCATTTCATTATTTCTCTATAAATAATACGAGACTACGCGATCAGGGATTTTGAGGTTGATCCGCGATAAAATTGTTAGAAAAAACACCTCTGTTCAGAAAAGGTAAATAAATAAAAAGAGAGAGAACATGGGCACATTCCTCCATAAGAGAGGGCAGTATGGACTGTCTGCTCTCACAAAATGCTCATTAGCTACTTGCTTTGCAGTTTGCAAACATAGCATGAGTTGAAATGCTGGGTATACATACTTTATAGGACGATATGATTGTGGGATCCAATAAACTGCAGATTAGAAAATGTCACAAGATGGGGAAAAAAATCAGTTGTACCAGACTTTTTTCCTGGAGTGTATGTTCGAGGGGGTGACACAAGTTAAGACAACTATATGTATCATATATAAGGTCAAATTAAAGAATACACAAGAGACAACCAAAAGTCATTGTGGGACGAATAAAGGTTTTTTCTGAAGTCAGTTTCTCCTACACGACAACTACATGTGAGTTAAAACTAAAACTAAGCGACTGACCTGTTGAGGTAGACCCGTTTTTCTGTGAACTGCCCCTGTCCGTGCATGGGGTCCTCAAAAGGTTCGTTCTGGACAACTTCCACACCTTCCCCTCGGTCGCTTTGCTCATGGCTGTGTTTGCTGATCATGTAAAGCTGCCCGATACGGTACTGCAACATGAAAAGAAAAGACAATTATTACATGGAAACACTGCACCATATATTTGTAGATTTGGTCTCAAGCTGATAGACCACAAAATGTGAACATTGTTTGATGGCTCGTGACTGGCGGGCTGCTGTTGAGCAAAACAAGGCACTGGTATTACAAGTCATGGACAGACAAAAAGCCTGCAGAGACGGTGAGGAACAACAACAAGCAAAGCAGCATCAGACAGACCACGTGGGACACTTTCATTGCGTCTGAAGGTGCTACAGTGAAACCGGTGCAGTTGATGATTTTTTTTCCTCAAATGATTAACCAGTATAATCATCAGGTAATCATATACTGTACAAATGTTTTAGTTCTATCAGATTATAATAATGTGAAGATTTTTATCTCCAGTATATTGTGTGGACTTTTACCATTCTCCCTTTTGACTGGGCGCCAAGACCCAAATGAGGACAGGCGGTATAGAATACGGATGGATTGATTTGTTTTCAGTCACATGCTATCAAGCAGCAGGGGCTGGAGACCTGCAGATGGAAATTTAAAGCCAGTGCACTCCAATTGCTGCCCTTTTTCTCTCTGACCTTTATCTAGCATGTAGCTGTGCTGGGAAATACTGTCAGAGGGGAAAGAATAAGCAGTCATCTGAAATATATTTAAATATGTGTCTGTGTAAGCTCTCAGTCGTACAGGAATGGTCCATCGATGAAAAGGTTTCTTCAGCCGTCATCTGTACTTCTTTGAAGGTGTTGGACGTTTCGCTTCCCATCCGAGAAGCTTCATCAGCAAACTAAAGTCTTACTGGTAGTTTCAGCCCTATATATATATATATATATATATCCCTACTGTCCAGACATGGCGGTGCTGGACTCTGCTATGATCGGTCCCTGCTCACAGGTTGGGAGGAGCGGAGGACTAATCCCTGCAGCTCCACTGATAGCTTCTATTATCCTGACTGACAACAGGCCTGATTGCCCTATTTGCCCTGGTATCACCTCATCAGCATGACTAATCATATGTTGCCAAAGCAGTCTATTGTACGAATGATTTTGCTGTTTTATGAAAATAGCTTCTTTTACTCCCCTTTCAAACCAACTATTTTCTTTTGCTCAGATTTTAACCTCATTGTCGTCAAATGAGTGGTTGCTAGCTTTTAGGTGCATATGTACTACCGATTGAGGCCCACTAGTATTATCTCTGCGATGTTGCCAAAGTCTTTTTTGGAGAACTTGTTTAGTCTCCCCAATGTATTGCTCTTTATAATTTTAATTTTTGCAATGTATTGAATAAACTACATGACTTTACGAGACAACTCAGCATTTGCCTCTGCTGCAGATCACTCAAGTAATGTATTCACAGTTTCGGACATAGAGCAATATCACAAATGCCTTCAGGTCCAGCCAGTCATTGGATCATGGCGAGAAAGATTGCGGAAGCAAGCAAAAACTGCAGCTTACTCGAGCGTTACCCAATTATACAAATGAAAATTCCATACTCAACTCCCTTCACATGACTTTTACAACCACCTGCCCCCTTCAAAAAAAAATTGAAGGCATTTCTAAAAGCACCTGTGGCAAGAGTGTCCGTGCCAACCACAGAGCACCCGTGAATAATAGAATTGATCTCGACTCTCTCTTCTTCAGGCCACATAAGAAATGAAGGCTTGAAGGATTGAAGGACGCTGACGCAGAAGACGAATTAAGGGTGAGAACAGAGTTGGCGAAACTAAAATAGCATGACATCAGCTTCATTTCATCAAGACCTCAGCAGTTCTTGCTGCTTATCGATTCAGATTTCCAAAAGCCATTTCATTCACCGTTCACTTCGATTGATGTTTGATTCCGGAAAGGACTTCAAATAGCAATATTACTTTGCTACAACAGACATTCCAAGAAGAAACAATGCTACAAGGAGTCGAAATGTCTTGCTTTAACTTGGTGTATAGCAAAAAAATCTGAATTGTGGCCTTAAGAATTGAACCCAAATTTGTATGTCTTATTGAACATGACCTGATAAAAAGTCAAGGCTGTGTAAATAAAGTGGGGAAAACACACGAAGGATCACAACATTCAAATTCCGATGAAGGTCTCACAAAGCTTCCGTTTTTTTTCTGTCTTTGTATTTCTTTAAATCAAACCAAAAAAAATGCCTTAAAGCATGATGGCGCTTGCCATCTTGTTTTTGATATGCTAGTCTTGTGTTGCGACAAGAGCTTGTGTGGGGCAACAAGTCACATTAATTTATTGGGGACCAGATGTATTAAAAGGATGGATTTATGGTACGAATCGATAACGGGCCATAAAAAGGAAAATTGATTTGATGAATCGATTTTTTTCAATCCAGATAGTCCGTGGTGACATCAGCGAAAAATTATGAGGGTGCACGCACAGTACATTCATCACGGCCGATGTGATTATTTGAACAGCGTGATGGCCACATATGCGATGAAAGATTACACAACAGCAAATGGAAGCTTGTATAAACTGATTGAACAGCTCTTTTGTTTACAGCCACTCAAGTAAAACAGGCAATCAGTCGCGGGAAAAACACAATAATTAAGTACTCCTAGCTTGTTCTTATCTGGAATCTCCACAAGATAATCATGTCACAGTCCAACAACAAAGTGTCCTGTGTTTTCCTTGACCTTATTTGTCTAACAAGGCACTTTTTTGTACTTAAATCAAAGAAGTGGGTTGTTATCATTACACCACAGCAACAACAATATTTATAAAACACAAATGCTCTGAGAACGACCAATAATATTGTTTGTTTGTTTGTTTTTGTATCAGAGAAATTGGAATTTGAACATTACTGTATGTTACCAGCAACCACGTTATTCTACTTTTGCCTGCAATCGCTAAACAACACCGGCAAAGTCCTCAACTGGCTACGCTCATATTTTACAGACAGGAAACCATTCATACACATCAACAACTGCTCTTCCTACACTGCCCCAAGGTGTCCCCCAGGATTCTGTGCTTGGTCCTCTTCTCTTCATTCTCTACCTCTACCCCTCGGCCAAATCATTCGTCATCATGGGCACCAGTTCCATTGTTAGGCTGATGACGTCCAATTCTACATCTCTACCAAATCATTTACCCAAAAAATCAACACCGGACACAGCTATATATCATAGCTGTGTCCGGCGCCGCCATGTCTGGACATTAGGGATATATAAATAGGGCCGATACGACCAGTCAGACTTTAGTTCGCTGACGAAGCCTCTTGGATAGGAGGCGAAACGTCCGAAACCTTCAAATTTGTACAGATGACGGCTGAAGAAACCTTCTCAGCGATGGACCACTCCTGTACGACTGAGAGCTTACACAGACGTACACCTTCCATTATATAGAAATTCATCGAGAGAACACCCATTTTAAGTCCAGCATGTCCAGAGATGATTTATCGGCAATGATGTAATGGCTTCACTTATGTCTTATCAAAATAAAGCAATAACTCTTGTTTTCTCGTTATGTGTGTTACTATGTGATTGAAAAATTAACTCATTGGGTTGTATCATCATTAATTTAGTTTACATTTTTATTCCAAAGACATCTTCCGGAAGCATTTAATAATATCATAAAAAATAGCATAGTTTTCTTCAAATTTGAGATGCAATTTTACTGATGGTCACAAAATATGAAATTTGAATTGTAACTTTAGGCGGGGGATCAACTAAATTATGAGAAAATAAATTATATTAAATGAACTATATTTTTTTTATGTTGAGGCAATGTCTGCCATATTGTGACCGCCATATTGTGTCCGCCATACTGGCCACATTGTGAAAGACTAATTGTTTTCTTGTTAGATATTTAATTTCAATCGAGTGATTATCACATCATCGCTATCGTGTTGCATTGTTATTGTTAGCAAAATATCACAATAACATTTGGAACGTAACAACGTAATTTGGAAGTTTGGAGTTCCTCTTTTTTTGGATGTCGGTATTTTTTTATGTAAAGAAATAAAAACAAATCAATGAAGAAATGCTTTCACTGCAACTACATTATAAAGGTTGGCTTGTGTAACAGCATTGGAGTCTTTCCCACAATCATTAATCAGACGCTTAAATAATCCCGTACGGCTGTTGGCACTGTGATGGACCCCCATCCCTTTGCACTTTCATTACCTGCCACGGCACACACACAAAGACACAAACACACACTCAATTTCTGTGCGCATTTAATCAACTGGGCAAGTGTACCGTGTGTGAGGTAGCCCTCTCTAGATAAAATTATTCTTGAGCTGTAAGCCTTTGAGTCAATAGGGGCACCAGGAGTGTAATTAGTAGCAGCGTACATGACAGGACGATGGAGCAGGAAAAAAAAGGGTAAAACGAAAACTGCAGCAAAAATTGTGTAGGACTACTTGATCGTGACAAATGTGATTTAAAAAAAACGTTATTGGTGCAAGCTATCTGAGCATGATAACAACCAATCTGTGTGTGTGCACTTGCAATGCCTCCACCTCCTGCTGCAGATAAAATAAGATTGGACAATGGCTTGTAACAGCAGAGATCCAACATGCTAAAACACGGTTGACTACTGACTCTTGACATAAAGGTCGTCGCAGCGCCTTGTCAAGTATACAGCCAGCACACACCAGCTGTAGCCTGCCCAAGAGAGTAGTGTGACAACATTGTGTGCATGAGGGTCTGTGTCTGTTTTTCGGTGAGTGAACAGTTGTGTTGGTGTGCTTTCTCACGTGTCTTTTAATATCTTCATTCTCAATTCCAGCCATGTCATTAAGTGGAGGCATTTAAAATTCACGCAGTGTGTGTTCAGAACAATTAATTCATGACCACGTTTAGTGAAAAAGACGGATGTGCCAAACCTCCCTTCAGGACTAATGTAGTTAAAGGTTTATAACTCACATCAATATCCAGCTAAATGTATGTTGGGTTCAAGTTAAAATGACAATGAAATATTTGGCTTTTTGAGTTAAGAGATCTTCGACCAAATCAATAAATACAGCACACGATACAAACATGGCTTGTTGATAACAGATGAGCTCATGAAGACCAGAATCGATCTGAAATGTGAATCAATCCAGCAAGTGTTCTAGTAAATGTATAACTCTCCAACTCTCTGGAAAGATGACCACAATTTAATAGACTTTAAGCATGGCAGCTCATTATATGCGGAACGATGCAAGCTTCTGGTTTCAGCTTATTCCAAGAGACCAAAATGCCATCCACAAATAATAAGGTCCCAGTGTTACGTCATTTATGGAAATATGGCGTCATTTAAGTACATGGTGAATATATTTTAATGAGTTTGATCATGTCGCTATCTGTTAGATTAGGTTAGCATGCCTCCACAGCCTAAATGCAGATATGGTGCATGCATTTTGTTCACTGAGGTGTTACTGAAGGGGCAAACAAAGACAGCACTGTAGGAGGAAGTTGGCTCTGGCGCGGGTTGCAGTCATAAATAACGGGGAGGGAGTTTGAATTTTACGACACTTGCATACAAAGAATTTATGAAGGGGTTTCATTTTTTTAATCAGTAAGAGACAGGAGGAAGAACAGACAACAAAAAAATGTATAGCAAAAAAAAGATAGTAGAGAGGATGTTCCAGTGAGAACAGGGAGATGGCATGCGGGGAGAGGAAGGATGAAATAACACTTCCTGGATAAATGGCAGATGTGATGGGGCAGAAAAAGAATCAGACAGACAGCATGTGGTACTGTCGAGAACAGAGATAATAGAAACCAACTTTGAGGTGGTGGAGTTCTGATAAACAGGCCAAAATTGAAAAAGAACGACAGAAAAAAATAAATATACACGCCCATGAGTTATTTGATACAGTGATACCTCAGCTTACAAACTTAATTGGTTCCCAGAAAGTGTGTGTAAGGTGAAAAGTGTGTTTTCCAAACATTAATTTCCCATAGGAAAATATTAAAATGAGAATAATCCGTTTCCAGATCCCCAAAAAACATAATTTTCTACTAAATAAGCCTTAATACTACACAAAATCTACCTTATTTTATGTATAATGAATGTGCTATTGTAATTTTTTAGACAGAAAATCGACTTCACGATCAACCGACCTCCCGCAATCGACCCATTACCGCTGATGTGCGCGCACACACACTTGTACCATGATGGGCAACAGCCCGACACTGAGGAATGTGCCGCACTTTTACAACCTATTAACTATCATAGCTAACACGTACCATTTTAAAGTGCTAGCCTCAGTCCTCTTGATTCCTCTCCTTTGCTTGTGCCATCGCTGAATTGTACACAAAAGAAACTCTGAATGAGAAGAACGATAAAAGATATAGCGCATCAGCTCTGCTCACAAGCTGTAACTTCCAGTGACGCAGATCACGCGCTAATTGTAGGTTAAAGATTTACCTGCTTTGTTTTATTTCATTTTTTAATTCTTTTTGTAAAAATTAAACTGAAATGTTGATTAGGGGTGCAGTGTACTTTCACACAAAAAAATCTATTACTAAGATGCACAATTTGTTGTTTTTTTTCTCCTCTACACAGCTCACGATCGACTTGGAATCACTCCGTTCTCTACCGGTCGATTGGGATCGAAGTAATGGGCACCCCTGATCTATAAGAATGTCTGTTTTTTTTGTCTGATTTCCCAATCCCTTTTTTATAAAATCTGTGAATTAAAAAACAAAAGGGGGATTCTTGTGAGCTCATTTTCATGCTATAAAGACAAACATGTTCACCTCAAGAAGTTATCATTACACATCCACAGTACCGCAGAAAAAAAAAATCATCCACCCCCTTAAACAACAAAAGTCATTTTGTTCTAAGCCCCCTTTTTCTCCCTGCCAAAGATGTTTTTTTTTTTGTCTTGAGCTTCCCATCACGAGCGCCTCAAACGTATCAATTTTCAAATGGCTTCTCCCATTTTCCTCTCATCTACTTGTCATACTCGCAGGCTGCTCTTGAATTTTCAACTAGTCTCTTATATACTTCTCCCTTGCCACTGTCACCGTGACCGCAAGACTGTCAAATACTCAGCGGAATAAAAATACCCACTCGGTTGTTGTTGGTTGCAATGATGCAAAAAAAACAATAGAATAAAACAAAGGAATTCACAGGTAAGTAGTAAATATGTGATTGTTCAACATGTTTTACAAATATGATCAAACATTAAGTTGTTCCATCTTGAGACACCGGTTCACTTCAAATTGCCTTTTCACTGATTTCACTTTGTGCTTGTACATTTTGTGTCTGGATACTCTTGATGAGCCATCTGGCATATTGTCTTCATCGGTTTTTGGAGCTGTCATCCATTTCACGATTACATATGATGCGCCTGTGTAAACATTTGGGAAATGCTTCTTCAATCATTTTTCATGAGTGCCTTCATTTGCTGTGCAAACGTTGACTTATCGTGCGGGTTAAATGATGAGGGAGGGACTTGCTGAGTAAACGTAACTCAAATCAAAAGGTCAACCTGAGTGAATGCAGCTTTGATGGGAATGGCCACTAGGACTGTTTGTGTGTGTCTGTGTTGCCTTCTTTCATCACTTCAGGGTCTTTCTGCATTTCCACACAGTTTAATGTGCAATGTGTCTTTTTGTGTAGCATTGAAATACCCGTGTATAAAAATTAAAACTGAAAGAAAACAACCAAAAACTAGGTGTATGCAAATTAGTTTAGATTCGATTACCTTTATTGGTCCCACTATGGAGAAATTCACAATTCACAGCAACAAAATTATGAAAGGAAGAGTAAAGAAAACAGAATAAGTAAAAAAAACATAATGGACCTGCTGTAAAGGCAGCCACTTTCACTGCGCCATCTTGAAGTCAAAATAAATATTACGCAACACAAAAGAGACAGTTATTCAATCTTAAGCACTTTTTTGCACTCTCTTTGTTGTATGCAAATTATATTTACTTATCTTGAGTGTTAGAATATACTGTCCTTGCAGTCGTTTACGCCAAAAATCGACAAGCGACTTGACTGTTGAGCTATCTTCTCTATTGACTTCAATTGAAGTATTTTTAGATTGTCTGATGCCATCTGGAATTACAAAACAGGCATCACAAAACAAATGGGGAATGTTTTTTATATTATTTTGCATACCTTGGACTAAGTAGTATGTGGATGTCAGGTACTGTTCAAAAGCATAATGTCTCGTGTACACTGCATCCACTTGCTAAACATGCACATCTCTCTTCCTTCAATCTAACTCCCCTCTGACATCAATACCCTCCATTGCGCACACTGCTGATGTAATGTTGTCCTGAATGGCATTTCACACAGAGTTTGTGCACAAAGCCAGTGTTACTTTCACCCGGCAACACAGTACATCAAAAAACAGGCACAATATTTTCTCTGGCACCATGTGATGATGGAAAACATTTTCCGATCGATGAACGTCCATCCTCACTAAGGTCGCCACTCACTCTTAAATTGCAGCTATTTTTAGCTATGGGTGATAGCATAACTGGGTAGAGAACTCCCCTTTTTCACACCTGTCAAGATGTCAAGCTCCAAGTAACCTTATTACAATATTTGGACACCAGAGGAAAAGCGGAGAGTGACAGCAGAGCAGTCCGGAGCAAAAGACGAGGCTTAAGAAATTAGATGCATCCCGGTCGGGCACCAATGAAACTCAGTCTTTTATTTCATCATCCGTATTGTGGAGCATTATCTGTAGTCAGCTTTGTTTTTTTCATTTTTATTTACCCCAAAATATCACCATACATCTTAAATAGCACCTACTCCACCTGCCCGTGTGAGGCTGGTGAAATTCAACATGGTATAAAGTGTATAATGTTGGTCTTGATACTCCTGTTAAGGTCGAAGTGTTCGAGCCGATTCTTAACCATCACTTCCTACCCCTTAACCATTGGAAAGATGTATTTTGAATTGTTTTATGCTCATCAAAGTCCAAAATAGCTTTGTGTGTCAATTGAATTCGCCCACACATAGATCTGTGACTTTCACAGCCTCCGCAAAATCTGTTAGTATGACTGGTTGCTTCCATTATTTTTTTCCACTTAATAGAAGTACATGGTTAAAAATGTAAACCGATCCCCAGTACGCAATTACTTTTCATTGTTGATTTGATCATGAGCCATTTTATGAGTCTCTTTCATCATAAAATACAAAATGTTTGAGCTATCAACAGTGAAATCGTTTCTGCTGGTGTTTGAAATCTGCTAACAAAATTCATCTGTTTGCTCTTCGGTGCACTGTTGGAGCCATCTGTCCAATTGATACTTTTGTGACTGTCCAAAATCATCCCTGATGTCTGTAAAGTTAAAATGTGGAAATAGGAGAAACCAATGTGGACTTCCAAAGACCTTCACTCAAATATTCAGACACAGTCACGTGGCATTAGTGGTAGTGGTACTGGTGTAACGAATAACAACAGTTAATTATAGCTTTTGTTGTTGAGTTTAAGTCTTTAACTCATTCACTGCCATTCTGGAATTTATTCAGGAATTGAAAATATGTAAAGCACCATTCCGGAATTTATTCGGGTTTTAGTTTTTCTTGCGGTGGACGCCGATAAGGCGCTAGTCAGACCTCTGGCAATATTTTCCAGGAAGGGGCAGCATTTGCCTTTTATACAACCGCCCCCAGTCGATAGGAGAATCAATTACATAACGGTTCACAAGTGACAGCACTAATATGACTTTCTTTTCACACGAGTTACACAAAAAAACATTATTTAAAAATTATGTCATACATTATAAAGAGTTAACTATTAGAAAGGCAGAATAATGCAGTGTAGTATTTTCTATTCAAAGACTAATGCATGTAAAAATAACTAGGCCAGAGTTATAATGAAGAAATATGCTCAGAAAACACAACATGGCACCTTACAGAAGCTCACAAAATTGAAAGAGTCTCACCAATTTCATGACAGCAAAATAGTATCCTGAAACAGGCAATTCTTTCAGCTGGATGTACAGTAAAGTGTGCAATTTAAACAGGTAATGCCGAAACAATTGAAATAGAGATGACTGAGACGAACGAAGTTACAGAACTGTTTGGAAAAAAAAATCCCAGGAAAGTAACAAAAACCTTAGACACAGTTTTGTTATCTTTTGTTTTGTTTTAAATCAAATGAATGGCTGTCAACATCATCCGTTCAGTGTTGGAGCTTTAGCTGGCAGAATGAAACCCAAAAATGGTCCAACTAAGGCCTTGTCTCTGGAATTCCTTTGCTTTCTGTCAAGCACATTCAACTGCACAAGTGAATTAGCAGTGGGAAAATAAATGCAGAGAGAGAAAACACCCGCTGAAGCATACAAACACATTCATTTGGCATTGGACCAAAACAGGATACAATCCAAATTGGCTCTTGTCTTCCTTTCACTCATTGCACATTGACGTGATTTCTGGGAACCCCTGAAATGGATTCTTAATGCTGCGCTGCTCCTTCACAAATACACAACATGGCCTCAGTGACTATGAACAAGGTTGCAGTATGTCAAGTATGTTCACTAATAAGATTCAACGGTTCTTTAGGAGTAACTGGATTCACCATGAGTTGTTGAACATACCACACAATATGCTCTATGCTTTTAGGACGAGAGAAGGAAATGATACAGGTACATAGCATGCTTTGCATTGCAGAACTGGCCCCGGAATCTGTTTTTTTTTTTACGGGAACAGCTGCTCGATAAAAAGCAAAAATATTAGGTCAATTGTGAAACCCTAGACTTCCGTTCGTTTGTTCTCAGATGTGCTTCTTAGCATGTGACAGATATGGACTTTTAGATTGTTTAGTGTTTAGAGTGTAGAGTGTTATATTGTAAACATGAATTATGCGTGTTTTGGGAACGTGTGCAGTCAAATACTTAAAGTGTTTGTGTGGTGGCTCATTTCAAGGTACTGATGTGGTTCTTGCTTCAGAACGCACAGGTGGGCTGTGGGAAGGGGTCGTGTGTGCGTGGGGAGCCGGAAGTACTCAATGTTGCTATTTTCAAATCTTGCTTGCAGCTCAAACATCAATAACTTTACATTGAAATTTGAAATCTTGGCGTTGGTGGAGGAATGTGCTTTGACTGTCATTTTCCGTTATTTTCATCGAGAGAATCGTCTAGCTTCAATCGTTTCACAGTGACAGCATGAAAAAGAAAAACAATCAACATCTCAGAAAACTGAGTCATTTTGGCATGAAGCACATAAAAGGGTTGTGTCCAAGTGAGAGGGAGGTGGTAAAGTAAAACACACACCCACACTGGGGAATGTCTATATAAAGAGAAATGTGTGGGAGGTGCTCAGCTATCTGCTCCCAATGAGCAAACATTTTTAGCCAAAAAGCAATAAACCAGGGGGTAAATATCTGCAAGACGATTGATGGATGAAATCAGGGACTATATGTTTCTAAAGCTGCCTGACAGTCTTAAAAAAGCTGTATTCGCTATCGCTCCAAAGCCACTTGCAACTCCTAATTGACTCCAGATGGATTCTTTTCTTTCCGCATAAATATCACTATAGGTGATCATTTCTGTCCATTACCATGGCAACTAAGCACAACAATTAAAGCTGACTTCTTGCCTTGCGTAATGCTGGTCTCCTTCTTCCCTACAGTGTGGTTCACTGGGATGTCGAATGTTAGCTGAACCTCATCCATTTTGGTGATGTGGTTGGGCGGGATGACGTTTATCTGCAATCTTTTTATTATATTTCAAATGCAAAGTGGCCGTGGCCCAAGTTAATTGGTCAAAACTGATCTGTTCTTGGTAATCTGAATCTGAAAGGCCAAATAAACTGAATATTATGTCTGGAGGGCCTTGGAGAGGGCATCGTCAGGTTGTTAACTAAGCTAACTGCAGTTAACTATTCTGCTTTCGGTGTTCGATATATGCAAATCTGTCATGGTGCTCTTGTGTTATGAAACAAAGGTAAAGCACGCAGGAACACAAACACTCAAGCACATGCACATCAAGGAAATGAGAATGGTTGGATAATGGGCCATCACAACACATGATGGTTTCCTCCAGAGAAGTAAATGGCACTAAATGGGATTTTGATCGAATCACAGAATTGTCTTGTATACCAGATGGCGAAAGGTCTTGCACCTCACCATGACACCAGAGAAACAAACAGCCCATGTCCTCAACAACCACTGAGTGAGTGGATGGGAGGAATCTGACAATGAGGGGTTTGGGGATGGAATGAAAAAAAAGTTGTAGGGGTGTGTGTCATGAATAGACGTAATAAGTTCCAAATCAAAAATCTGTACTCATGTTATGAGAAGAGCTGGATGACTGGTTTGAAAGACGTTCGAGCACTTTTGGTGTTGAAATGGTGAGCCAAATCCTCTTCCAGATGCAACATTAGTTCACCCCATAAATGTTCTTCTCGCTGACGATACATACATGCCCACAGGCACACTCGATAGTGTGCAAACGAGGGTTACGGATCTTGGTTTTCATGCATTTTGAGTTATTTGGTGAGTAATAGTTTCCCTATTGTTTGTACATATCGTGGTGCCACTTCTGAGTTTATATCTCAAGTCATATCCCTCAGCGCAGAGAATATTCATGACATCCTTTGTAAATTAGATTTTTTTTTTTTTACGTTTTTGGTTGTTTGTTGTCTTTGACGTGCCCTGAATTTGACTGGCTACCATTACAGGCTGTAGTCTCTATATTTGTATTTTATTTATTGTATTCTATTAATAACTGTATTTTATTCATTATTGTATATATGCTTGTCTTTGACTGTAAAGTGTCCTTGAGTTTTGAAAGGCGGTTGAAATAAAATGTATTATTATTATAGTCTGCCTCTCGCTTAAAGTCAATTGGGATAGACTTCTCACTCGTAACCCTGAACAGAATAAGTGAAATGAAATATAAAGTCCATTATTAACCCTGAGCAACCACGACGTAGAAAAAAATACATGTAGAACAAAATGTGCCCATGGGATTCTTCAAAAATAATATGAAGTTTGAGTTTCGACTTGTGATTGTTCAAAGCAAGTAATTGTTTGTGTTGCATGAAGGGGCCTTCTTGAGTGATGACACAATATACTGAAATACATGAATGCTTCATGACAGTTAATCCTCCGAGAGACAAAATGACACTTGTTGCGGTTGCCCCCACCAGGTGTCTGATTCAGGTGTTGACTGGATAACGATTTGGCCGCTGTGTGAAGACAAACACTTCTTGATGCATGCATTTTCATAACAACAACATCAGCAGTCTGTCCACATGCAAGTGGTCCGATAGAGTTACGCGGCTGAAGCCCAATGAAGTTTTAGAGGTTAACTGAATGTATTATTTGACAAGGGAAGGGCATTGACAAGGGAAGGGCAAATTGCTAGATATTCATGATGTGTAATTGGTCCTGGGGTCTCACTGGGGTCTCACTTATCAAGGAGTGGAATTCCAACAAAAACTGTGGGTGACTCAGCTGTAAAAAAAAAAAAAAGTCAGACCAGTAAGACAATTTCCCATGATGAGTCAAGGACATGGAAATCTGCACGTTGGTCACAGTCCCGACATGCCCAAATCCAGATGATCTTTGCAAAGTAGTAGATGGAAATGGAGTCATGTTGGCCAATGTGTGAAGGGTCTATCGTGATGACAATAACTATTATTGCAGTGTAAATATTGTTTGGTGACCTTGGCTGGAGGGCTGGGCAATAGGCAATATGGTGAAAAGTCAGTGACAATAGAAGTATTTTATATCAGTCCATACCGATATGTATCGAATAGCATTTGTTTTCTTTTACTCTTCAAAATTAAACAAATCTGCATGTAGGTAATCTTATTTGAAAATGTAATATTTAACCCTAAATAGGAGGCAAAAACAAGGCTGAAAAATGTGACATACCGATACTTGTAGACAGGATGTTGTGTACGCATCTCTCAGACCCTGTTTTGTGCATACACACTGTTGATAAGTGAGACCCTGGTGAGGCGGCTCATTATTAAAGACGCTCGTGTGAGCCAGCAGCCGAGGTGTCCCTGCAGTTATCCATCTGGACACTTGCTCACCGAGTTTGGCTGCCTCTTATTTAAAGAGCCTTACATTACCAAGTACTGTATCCTCAATCCACTTTAGTTAAAAGCGCTTGAATAAAACTTTTTGGGGGTCATAAAACACACATAAATAACTACGCCCCCAACATTGAATGTATAGTTAGTTGAATGATTAAGTGGGAATGTGAAAGACGAAGAACAAAGGTAAATGTGTGATTACATGTATGAGCATTTTTATGATACGCCTAAGCATTCTTCATTGCAAGCACAATCAATGTATCATAAGCAAATGTATGATAACTAAAAACAATAACCCTAACATTTTACTGTACATCACTCGCTGTTTAAAGGCTTTTTTTCCCAAAAAGAGTGACTTAATCGTCATGGCGGTCACGTTACTGACATATTTTTTCTATCATACAGATGGTTTGATCTAACTGTGCATGGTTCCACACAAATAATGAGTGGCAGGTCTGTAATTTCACACCATTTCTCAGTCTTCTAGCATTCCCTACCTTACACACAGAACCGGTTTCATCTCAGTTACTGTACTACCTTCAAAGATAGGTAATCGCCCCACACCCTAGCATGTGCAATGTTGACAGAATAGTGACCCAGCAAACAAGGGAGGAAAAAGGTGACTTTTCACAGGCAATGAAAATGTAGGAAAGATGTTGCAAAGAGCAGCACGTACAGTTAATTCGATGATTCAAAACCTTTGCGTGCGATAAATATGCAAAATACTTTTTAACCGAGGGCAAAATACTTTTTTTAATGGCATTGTAGGCATTCATTTTGGTTGAACATAAAATCATTCATGCTGACTAAAAGCAATTGATGGTAGTTTTGCATGATGTCAGCATTTTAGGGTGAGCTCACAAATGAGCGTGTCAGCTGAAGACTGGGAGGTGTTCGCGAGAGCATCTTTAACAGAGAAAAATGCAGTGGTTCTACGTTTCCTTTGACATTTCTCATTCTTTGCACAAGTAACTCAATGTAGCATAGATGCAATTGGCTACCACCGCAAGAATATGTAAAATTCTCCTATATAGACTTGATCGAGTTATTGGCTTGATCTTACTTGATTTGTCGTGAAATCCTGTGTACTTAATAATACTAAAACAGAGGATGCAGTGAGATCAAAAAACCTTTGGATATTTCACGAGTAACAGCACACAGAGTAATCACGGCTATTCATGTAAAATGAAATAAAAAAGTGTAACGTAATGAGAGCAATAAATATTAAGTATTTTTAATCTGTTCCTTCTTCCAGCAGAAAAGAAAATGTCTCTAGCAATAACTCAGTTGTCGAGTAAAATGTATCAAAAAGAGTTTGAGAATAAAACCCAGTTTTCGGAATGGAATGCAAAATTGTAAGAAAAATACCTTTGTTATTTGCAATAAGTCATAAATCACAAAAATAAATCCGTGTGAGGACAAACCCTATATCAGGTGCAATGTCTTATTGTCTTCTGTGTTATTTTTTTAAGTTTACTAAGACTGCAGCAAAACATAAACTGTCTTGACAGGAAAAAGTTTCCATATCAACACCAAGCATGACACCTACTCCTTTCTATAACATAACGTTCACATAGCGCCACAATTTCATAAAATGTTGCACATTTTGGGTGAACCCTCAAAGAGAAATTTAAGACGCACAACAGGAAGGTTGGGAGAGGACAAAAAAGAGCTGCATGGTTCATAGATGACCTGGTCCAGTGTGACATCGCTCACTAGTTTCTTCACTGTTTACAGTGCATCTGGACTTAACACTGTGAAGAAAGTGTCTCCTAAATCTGCGGTTGTGGTGACATTTCAGTTTCTTAAAGTTGGCAGGGACCTCGTTTCCAGAGAATATTGTAGAAAGAGGCATGACCTTGTCTGACTGAACACATAACACTTATGCATGCACACGCAAACCAACATTTGGTATTAGCTTAAAACTGGGAAAGACGTATTGAAAACACCTCTTAGAAGTTCCAAATTAGCACACTTTCCATTATTTACTGCTATCCAGCCATTGTTTAGCTTGAACGCTTAAAAACCAGCTTCATTCACATTTTTTTTTCCACATCTGGGCATCTGTCTGTCTGTCTGTCTGTCCAGCCTTCTTCCTTCCTCTGTACTTGGACAGGCAGGAAACTTTAACGAAACAGGGGTTGGCATGACATTATGTGCTGCCATGATAAGAACAAACACAAGAAGTGGCTTCTTTGTGTCTATCACAGGGGTGTCAAAGTCAATTTTTGCTGTGGGCCACATTGTAGTTATGGGTTCCTCTCGAGTGCCGTTATGAATTTGGGGAACCCATTAGAATGTTTAAATCCCTTCAAATATTACATATAGAGCACATAGCAAATTAATGAATAACTTGTTTTCAAATTTGAAGTCAAGAATAATGACTTTTATTGTGGTTGACATCCAAAAATATGAAATTTTGGCTCCGATTTTAGCAATCGTCATGGAATTTAACAAGTTTGATTTGCTTTCGCGGGCCGAAAAACATGATGTGGCGGGCCGGATTTGGCCCGCGGGCCTTGACTTTGACACCTGTGGTCTATCATGATACATTTCAACTTGATAAAGACAGAGAAATTACTTTTGTTGGGTTTTCATTGCAGCGTAATTGAGTAACAGTGAACCGCTCCGCTACGCTCACTTGTTCGTTGCCTCCTTCCATTTATCTCATTTTCCATATTGTCGGCCACATAGTATAGTTGCCGAAGTGCGTTTAGATGTTGTTCTGTGACATCCTCAAGAAGGCGTTGGGAGGGAGATCACTATTATTTTGAATGTACCGGGTTTGTAGAAAAGAGTAGAAATGTGTGAATTCAGAATTGTTAATAAACCAACAAATAAAGCATAGCACACACAGTGTCAAACTGTTCCCTGCTCAGTCTTACATACAAGTTGAAGTGGTGTTCATGGAGTTGTAGTTCCATGACAGGTCAACTCAGAGATTCGGTTTTGCTTTTCGGAGCCAAATCCATCTTTCACTCCTCTTTGTCTCCTCCCTCTAATGATAATAAGAAACGCCGAGGCATCTCATTGAAATACAGGCAAATGCATCTGACTGAGCTGCGGTCCTCTTTATGTCCAAACTAGCAAGAAAGGGAATCAAGCTGAAGAAACATGTGCTTTGTTTAGTCCCTATGCAACAAATGCCATATAATGGCACAATTGCACTGTGCAACTGACCTGCATGCCTCATTCTGGCCCATGCCCTGAGGTGGGTATGGTGCAAACTAAGCACAGTATAAACATACTTTTTGGCTTCTCATATGTCAGTCATGGTACAACACCAGACACTGCGTTAGATCACAATCAAGTTTTGCAATTATTTCATCATGTGAAATTTGACTTACACCCAGAGGGAAATGTTTTTGAAGATCAATTTCTGACAAAAGGAAGTTGGTCGCATGTGCAGTGATGTTCTGGTTCACTTTAAACTTCCACATGGACATGCAGGCATTTCGTCAGTGTTGGTGATATTAATCAGATGCACAATTCACTGAAAAGTCAATCAGAGAAAACACATGCTTTCCACGTGCTATCACAGTCAGCATGACAACATCCAGAATGCTACATTTTTCTTGTTGGTGTTGTCTTGTTACTGGTGGTGTCAAAAAAATGCAAAAATGATAAACAATGAACAACACGCAACATCATGATCAGAATTGACGAAGACAAAAATATGTTGCCATGTTGTTTGAAATCGGCATGTCAGTACAGGAGAACAATTATCCTACATTTCTAATTTTAGACTTGAGTCAGGACCTGATCGACAATTCAGAAAGCACACAATGAGGGCTGTTTGTCACTCAAATGTGTGGCTGCACATCTCACTTTGTATGTGCATGTGTGTATCTCAGTACTATAAAAGCTAATGCACTGCAGTTAGTGCAATGCAGTACTGTACTGCAGTGTGGTCAAACACATTATAATGATCTGTCAAATGAATTTTGAGAAATGGAGACGCATAAATGAAAAAAACTATTATGAATGTGTGTTGTATGCACTTGTCAGTGAGGTTGTATCTACCATGTTGTGAGGACATATTTCTATACCCCCATCAAGACAAGCACATTTACGATGATCATAAAGAGCTTTGAAGCACCATGCGGCTGGCTTTCAAAAGTTTGTTGCACAACATCAGCTGGCAACACTTTCTTGTTTGATGATCGAGGGGAGTTAAATTTCAAGTTAGCGACAATAAGTGAGTGAAAAGAAAAGCAACCAGGTCTGCTACAGCAATGTTTATGTAGAAAATAGTCCTAATTGTGTGACTGGTCTTGTTAAACTGGATTTTGTTCATATACCAGAACTGGATGCTGCAGTTGTTGTGTTACAAAAATATTTTGGACCATATATTTTGGGATTCTATCGTCAGTATTTTTACTTTTATCTGAATGTTACCGTACCGATGACCATTTTGTGTTTGGGGGGCCTTTTATCGAGTATCTTTATCTTTATTAAATTCACAGAGTTGCTTGTTATGTAGCCACAAGAGGACACAAGCCAATGTCTTATTGTGCCGGTCCCAAGCCCGGAGAAATACAGATGGTTGTGTCAGGAAGAGCATCCGACATCAAAGCTTGGCCCAAACAAACATGCCAATCAAACCTCTGAAGATGGAGGGCACTGATTCGCTCTGGCGACCCCTGAAGGGAAAATCCGAAAGGAAAAGAAGATTGGTTTTGTAGAGCATGCATATTTTGTTATGATACTTGCGTGTTCAGAAAGGACATGCACAATAGTTGTTTTTGACACCAGGAACTTTTGTTATTGGGAAATATTGGACAAAATAAAAAACGAGTATTGAAGGCGGTGCGATTCGCCAAAACATATATACATACAATTGCGTGCGTGCACACTGATTTGACATGTGGATTTCTCATCTGAACTTGGCGCGCAGACACACATACACAAACACACACACACACGCACGCACACACACACACACAAACACGCTCGCGCACACACAAACACACGCGCGCGCGCACAGTGCCCAAGTTAGCTAACAGAGTTTACTAAACGACACTGAATCTTCATATTTGCATGAAAACGCCACTAATGCATAGAACTCACCTCCTCCACAGTGAGCGGCATACATATCCTGTACTCCTTCAGCAACATCTTCCCTTGCTGCGTGCCGCTGAGAACGTGCTTAACAACGCTCCCTCCTCACTGGGATGTACGTTCCACAAAAGAAAGAAATCTAAAAGTCATTCGCGTCGTGTCAGCGCAGACGGGGGGACGGTTTCCAACTACGGCCCAATACACGGAGTTCGCTCATCTGAACCAGCGAGGCAAGCGTCCGATAACGGAATGGAACGACCCCAAATCAGCTCAGTTTGTATGATTTGTCCCCTCCTTGAAGAGTCAGGAGTCAGTAACAAGCTCACAGGAAAGCATTGCCGGAAATATTACAGATTTGAGCTTCAAAATAAGAGTGTTGAGAGAGTTCGCCCCCCGCCCCTTGAAAAAAAAGGAATTCTTGAGTCGATTGGTCTCGATGTTGTCAATTCTAAGTCATGCAAAACTGCAGATATCAAACTCTGCCAATGGTTCCAATATGGGGAAAAGTTTACACTATATTGCAAGGGTGGGTAACGTAAATGCTGTAAAGGGCCTCAATTTTTCATCTGTGATTGTAGGGGAGCACACACGACCACTCATTTCTTCACCATCTATTACCAAAAAAACGATTTTATGGACAAATTAGTTGCGCATGTGCAACATATATATTCTTAATCTATTTTATTATTTGATAATACAGTATATTGTCGCGAGCAAAGGTGTCAAAGTCAATGCTCGGGTGCATAATCTGACCCAACACATCATTTTATTCGGCCCGCGAAAGCAATTCAAACATGTCAAGTGCCATGATGCTTGCTAAAGTACAAACCAAAATTGCAAATTGTCATATGTAAACCACAATAACAATCATTATTCTTGATTTGAAAACTAGTTATTTGAAAACTAGTTATTCATCCATTCAACCCTAGTCTCTCTTCTTTCATCAGAAAAAAATAATGTAATACATACATATTGTTTTATATAGAGCTTGATCAACAGCTGAAGCTGGAACAAAGCGCTAACATTGAAAAAATGGAAATGCTGCCCCTTGTGGAAAGGAAAAACATGACCAGAAGATTTATCGGCACCCAAACAAGAAAAAACAAAACCTGAACAAATTTGGGAATGGCGCTCTCCTATTTTCAATTCTCGAATAAATTTGTGGATGGCAGAGAATTAGTTAATTGTCTAAACATGGTGGGCTAAACCCTACTTCACGGATTTTTCTCTATCACGGGTGGTCCTGGTACCCATTTACGCAAACGAGGGACTACTGTCGTGCTACTGATCACTGTAGTTGATTAATTATTATACATACAAACACAACAACAACTACTACAAACACGCGTGTAGCTATATGCAAATTGAAAATGGTCAATTCATTTTTTATTCGTTAAGTAAATATGACAACGCATCCACATTAATGTCTGTATTGTAATTTATATAGTACCGTCATCGCAAATGTCTGAACACGGCTTAATTATTACTTATCATATTTGCTGCGAAAATCTTTTTGCGCTTGTAAGTATACATCTGAGGCAAAAAATATGTATATTGTTGACTAACGTCGCAACAGGCATAATACTGACGTACATAACGGGTCTTTTTACGGTCCTTCAGGCGTGCTGAACACCCTTAACACGCTCGCACTGATTGGTCAATTTCCAGTTGCGTTCGATTGACAGGCAAAATACTTGCAGAAGCCTGGCGTGCAGCATAATCATTGTACGTTATCGTTGACGAGACGCCGCAAACATGTCAGAGGAACGATCGGAAAGATCCGATGGAAAGATTGTAAAGATGGAGATCGACTACAGCTCAACTGTGGATCAACGTCTCCCCGAATGTGAGAAGATGGCTAAAGTAAGTGGTCGTCAAAGAGGCCCCATCGGCTGAGTCATGGTGCCAAAACTAATCTAGCTGTTGAGCTTGTGTTACGCTTCTGAAAAATACAACCCCACAAGCCGAGCCACATACGTTGAAACAAAAAGGTTATAGTTCTTAAAATGTCAAATTTTGTAACATCTCTGTATCTCTCTGTATTTATCTTTGTGCTTTCTGTGAGTTTGTAAAACGAAACTTCTTAGCATGCTAACAGACGAAGCCGTCCGTGCGTTTCTCAACAGAATACCGGTTTCCAACAAACGTATTTGTCTGCATAAAAGCTCACGCCTGTCCAAATGTTTTAAGTGTAGCAAATGTTAAAAGTGTGCAAGTGTGTGGTGTAAAGTCTGCGTTTTCTTCACCAGGAAGGAAAGCTTCAAGAAGCAGTTGAAAGCTTGTTATCATTAGAGAAGCAAACTAGAACGGTAAGTCTGATTGTTGACCCTAGTTTTACTGTTCGCTGTATCGCACTTGTTATTTAAATGGAGGTTGGGTTTTTTTGTGCTGATCAATTTTGTGCACCCCCTTACCCTCGATTTCATTTTCTATCAAGGCGTCTGACATGGTGTCGACCTCGAGAATCCTTGTAGCCGTGGTCCAGATTTGTTACGCAGCAAAAGATTGGGATGCCCTAAATGAAAATATCATGCTACTTTCCAAAAGGAGGAGTCAGTTGAAGCAGGTCAGACATTATTTTTCTATCAGTCCTTTTCTACCAGTTAGTCATTCAACCATGTTTTTTCCCCTAAAATGTTCACAATTATTTCCAGACATTGTTTAGTGCTCACAATGTTTATCAAACCTGTAATAAAAACCTGAATGTGTTGTGGTATTTCTTTTATTAGGCTGTTGCAAAAATGGTCCAAGAATGTTACAAGTATGTTGACTCTGTGACGGATTTGACCATCAAGTTGAGGCTAATTGACACGCTTCGCACAGTGACTGCTGGAAAGGTTTGCTATGTGTCAAATACTCATATGGATTGTAGTGTATCTGATTTGAACGAATTGAAAGTGTCATCTAAAGCTTTAAAGGAACCCTTACTACTGACCAAGCTCGAATGCCAATAGCAAAAATTGATGAGTAACTTCCTGTCCCCCTAAAAATGTTAGTAGTGGTCTTTATTAAAAGTTTAAACTCTAAATAAATCTTTTATCCTAAATATTACAACATTATCATTTAAGTAAGAGGACAAAAACGATTTGTCGGTCAAGGCTCCATATAACCATTGCTGAAATGAAAAGCCAATATGAACATTAACTTCGTCTACACTCGTCTACTCTGACAACCTTGAATATTTCAGATGTTTTTGTATAATGTTTTAAAGAGTTGGTTTTGCTGCTTTGCTGAGTTTTATAATGCCCCCTTCCAGATCTATGTCGAGATTGAGCGTGCCAGGCTCACGAAGACCTTAGCTAATATTAAGGAACAAAGTGGAGATGTGAAAGAGGCGGCATCCATTCTACAGGAGCTGCAGGTAAGAGACTAATTATAGGTTTTTACTACTTTGGTGATAATTGTCAAATTTATTTGGGCCTAATCAATGTATTTTTTTCCTTTAAACCCCAGGTTGAAACGTATGGCTCAATGGAGAAAAAAGAAAAGGTGGAGTTCATTTTGGAACAGATGAGGCTTTGTGTTGCTGTCAAGGATTACATTCGCACACAGATCATTAGCAAGAAGATCAACACCAAATTCTTCCAGGAGGAGGGCAGTGAGGTAGGACACTGACACAATCATGGATTTAAAAAAGCCGTATATTTTGTCCAATACAAAGAATGATATAAGGTGTGTTTTTTTTGTTTGTGTGTTTTAAAAAGAGTTTGATTAAATAAATGGAATTTATTAATGACTCATCACAAAGTCTTTCTCAAACGTCTGGAATAAACTCCAGATGAAATACAACCCCAATGAGGAAACTTATTTGACTAAATGAATGAATGAATGGATGAGGGTTTCACGGAAAACTATCTTTTTCTTGAGCAATTTAGGAATTGAAGCTGAAGTACTACAACCTAATGATTCAGGTGGACCAGCATGAAGGGTCCTATTTGTCTATCTGTAAACACTATCGGGCCATTTATGATACCCCTTGCATCTTGGAAGACAGCAGCAAGTGGCAGCAGGTACATCTGCTTTTCAGGAAATGTATTTCGTCTTGATGACTGTTCCATTTTTATGAACAAATGTCTGCACAAAATGTGAATGTGTTTTAGGCCCTGAAGAGTGTCGTGCTGTATGTGATTCTCGCCCCGTATGACAATGAACAGTCTGACCTCGTACACAGAATCAGTGCAGATAAGAAATTGGAAGAGATTCCTAAGTACAAGTAAGTTTCCTGATGTATACACAGCAAGTAGAAAGTATTCAGAGTACTTCCCTTTTTCCACATTTTACATCATGCCCTTAATAACAATCTGAAAAGATGTGTGTGTGTGTGTGTGTGTGTGTGTGTGTGTGTGTGTGTGTGTGTGTGTGTGTGTGTGGGTGTGTGGGTGTGTGGGTGTACATGTGTATGTATACGCCGCATATATATGTATGTGTATGTATGTATAAGTGTGTATGTGAATGTGTGTATTTATATGTGTGTGTATGTATGTGTGTACATACATACACATGTGTATATATATATATATATGTGTATATGTATATGTATACACATATTTATGTGTATTTTGATGTATTTTTTTCTGTTAATTGACTAAATGGTGGAAAAATCAACTCTAAAATCATTCAGTAACAGACCTACTGTGAATATTTGTGGATGTCTTCAGTGATATCAGTGGTCCATTTACTTGTGATTAATCCCCAGGGAGCTTCTAAAGCAATTCACCACTATGGAGCTTATGCGCTGGGCTGCCCTGGTGGAGGATTATGGGAAGGAGCTGCGAGAAGGCTCACTCGGGAGCCCTGCCACTGATGTCTTTTTGTATTCTGAGGAGGGGGAGAAACGATGGAAGGATTTGAAGAACAGAGTGGTGGAGCATGTAAGTTTGAGATTTAGAGATATTGGTTGAATCTCTGATATTGTCATTTGTTGTGTTAGCAATACACATTAAGCATTAGCCTTTAAATCCAGTGAAGCCGAGAAAAATAGATACCAGAACAGAAGTTATAATTGTCTTAAAACAAACTTGGAATGAATGAAACTTTGATTTTGATGTATTCCTTAGCACTTGTTTTTTTTTTTCCCATCTTGGTCATCCAGTTCTCCAAATAAGAGACAAAGCACAGTGTAAATAACATCAGCAGAAAATAAGTATAGGTTTATTGCAGTGTACAACAGTTGGTTCTCTATTTCCACAGAACATAAGAATAATGGCCAAATATTACACCAGAATCACAATGAAGAGGATGGCTGGCCTCCTTGACCTCTCCATCGACGTAAGGACTGATTGACGTCTGTTGGGGTAGCCTTTTCAAATCAAGTTTGCCGTGAGGAAAAATGAGACATGTTATATTCTTCAGGAATCCGAGGAGTTTCTCTCCAGCCTCGTTGTGAACAAGACCATCTACGCCAAAGTGGACCGCCTGGCAGGAATCATCAACTTCCAGAGGCCCAAAGATCCAAACGATCTCCTCAATGACTGGTCACAAAAACTCAACTCCCTTATGTCGCTGGTCAATAAGACAACACATCTTATCGCCAAAGAGGAAATGATCCACAATCTGCAGTGAAACAACATCATAGTTTTTGTTGTGTTTTTAATGTGTTGTGTTACAAACACAACTGAGTCGAGTTTTGTCTATTAAAAACAGATACAGGACCATTGTGTTCCTGTCACACTTTCTGTGTTCCTGTCACACTTTCTTGCGACCCAGTCACTTCATCTTGAATTGTTAGAGCCTTGACCAATTATTTACTGCTGTATTTGACAAAAATAAATTACAATCTAAGAAACTGTAACAAATGTGTGATATAGTATTTCATGACAACCCTTTCAATACTAATGACCAAGTTACGAACTAAATAATAGAAATTTCATGAATATTCCAGTTAAATGCAAAAACATGTTGGTTCAATGAGAGCAATGCTTCCCAACTTTGGAACCATGCACATCTTTTATTTTAGAAAATGTCGCCTGAAATAATGATCTTGTCTCGTTTCACTCGCAAATTTGATTTCAATAAGACAACACAATGTTTTTCTTGTTGTCTGCTTGGTCTGCTTGTCACATTATGGTACTGGCAGTGATGGACGAACACGGAGATAGTTAGAATTGTGTTGTATGTGATGCTTTTTGTATCAATTAAATGAAATTGAAATACTTCCTTGTTTCCCCTGGTGTTCTTTTTTCAGAATTATGCTGCAGCACAATGGTTGGGAATGACTAATTTAGAGCAAATTATGAGAACCGGCGCTGTTCAATATGAAATATGCCGTGGTTGTACACCGTCCCTTGCTCAATGGCAGCTGAAATGATGTATGAATGGAATATAAAGAAATATACTATTTACAACCTCAATATTACTGTCAACCTACTCACACATGCTTATTTTTATTTTCCTATGGCCAAAAATATCGAATCCAGTTATTTGTTTATTTTTTTCCTTGACTTGGACGCAAATCTCAGTCACACTTCGACTTTTTGAACAAATGCATGTCACAAAACCAAACATGTACGCACCCTCTTCAACCTTCAGATCATCTTCCATCCCATGATCCTTTGCGCGAGTCTGACAAGTAGATCCAAGATGGCGTAGAAGTAAAGCTAGGTAAGTGTTGACTTCCCATTTTCAAACCTTTCATTTTCTTTTTTATTTTGAGGCCGGTGTCAAAAAATGCTAATGCACAGCGATAGGAAAATAACACATGGTTGTATTTTATGTATTGGCAACAGGGTGGTGTCATATCGATATACATGCGCCAGTATACCGTAGCGGAATCACAGGCCCGAACCCATTTTGTTACGGCGAACCCAGCTAGCCAACATAGCTTGCTAACGTTAACCCAGTAGTCTGCGACGCTTTAATCGAGCTTTCAATGTTGGTTCTGGGAAGATTCACGTTCTGAAAAGCGAGAAAACTGCACGTTATGAAAAGCAAACAAACTGCAAATGCTGCGTTCCCTTGTTAACGCCATTGTAGTTTTGGCTGTGGAAACGCGGTGCCGTGGAGACATTTTCGTGGCTTTGAACGTCGCCGTTTGTCATAGTCAAAACAAGTTTGCCTCACCAAAGAAAAAAGTAAGCCCTCACCCGATAGCTTCTCAGGATAAACGTTCTAGTGGGCTTTTCAATCTGATGAAATATGTCGGCTGGTTCTGAAAAGAGGTCGCACCATTAAGGCAACGAGAGAAATTTGGATGTTATTAATTTTATTATAATGACGAATTTATTAAGCTCACTTGGTCATCAGTTCAACCAAGTGCAGTGTTTTTTTATCCCACGTGCAAGCAGATGTCGCACCAAAACATTGGCATCGCACCAAAATGGTTATTGTAACGTCTTAAAAGCATCATGATCTCATGTTTATATAGCCCATTCATAACACATCCGTAATACACGAAACACATGAGCTATAGATGCTAAATACGTATAAATAACTCAATCATAAATCACGATGCAAAGTCTTCTCTGGAAATACAGTTGTTCAAAGCTGTTAGCTGAGGACAGAGAAGTTTCGGATGAGTGTGCCGGAATCCTAGATTTTGCACTCACAGTGCACCAGATATCACTCAATTTAGCTTCAAACTGATTTTGAAACAAGTCTTCAAATCTGAAGTCGAGAATAATGACTGTTATTGTGGTTGACATGGGACAATTTGAAATTTTGGTTCGGACTTTAGCAAGCATCATGGCACTTTGACATGCTTGATTTGCTTTCGCGGGCCCAATAAAATGATGTGGCGGGCCGAATTTGGCCCCCGGCCATTACTTTGACACCTGTGTGTTAGAGCATCCAAAATTGCATCTCCCTTCCTTCAGAGAACAACAAAACAGAATAAATGTTTAATCATCATCCTATACACACTGATGGATTACTTGTTTAGAAAGCATTCAATGATTTGTTTATTGTTTGTTCAATTATTGTTCCAATGGGTGTCAATGGAGTCACAAAATAATTGCAAAATCTCAACATTATTGATTACAAATGACAATTGGGTATAGATTTCACCAGCTAGATACATTAACTTTCTGGCCCTAATCTGCCCAAACACCCGCGGTCTAGTGAGTGACACCTGTGGTTTAAAGCAAAGATGCCTTATTGTGAAATAAAAGAATAAATACATAGTACAACTGGTTTATCAAACAAGTTTTAGGCTTTCTTTACGAATGATGCAACATTAATGAAAATACTCAGCTCTTTCATGCACTGCTAGTTTATTTTGTTCCTCTTCCATCATGCCCAAGTGCCATGACTTGTGTTCACAATTGTGATTGGCAAGTGGTTCACATGTCAGCCTCACAGTGCAGAGTTACAGGATTCGATTCCAGGTCATGCCCTACCTGTGTGAATTTTGTATGTTCTCCCAAGACAACTGCCCAAAGACAGCTAAAATAGGCCACGGTAGTCCCGTGACCCCTGTGAGGATATGTCGATCAGAAAATGGAAAAATGGATGCTTCATTTATTACAGCATCCTGTATTGTCACTTTAAAAGTACACTTTCCTGAGATATTTTTGTGCGGAAAGCCATACAGTGGCTCTTTAATATGAATGTATTTGTATTATTTTTACATTATTAATTTTTAAATGTATTATTTATTTTAGCTCTGTCCTCTTTGACTCGTTTGTTTTAAATGCATGAAATTGTATTTATCAAAGTTCACGTATTGAAAAATAAATGTGAAAAGGGTGACAGATTATGAAATGCTTTTGCGTTTATTACTGTCAATATGACAAAAGTCACCAATTTTCAGTACAGTGTAAGAGTTTCAGTGCTCCGGTACCGGGTAACGTAGCCAACTGGTTCAATTGTGAAGAGTTTTCATCATTGCATGCCCCTATAGATATGCACATGCGTGCTGTTGTCGATGTGGTTTTCTTTCTTTCTCTCCACTTCTCAGAAGTTTTGTCCCTGAGTCATGGCGGACAGGAGAGCTGAGAAATCATGTGAAGAAGCCAGCAGATCATTAGTAAGGCGGGAGTATGAGGCAGTAGTCAGTCATAGCACGGACACCTTGGCGGTCCTTGCTCCCCAAGTCCAATCCACGGGGATCCAGCTCTCAACAAACCTGCCTTCCGGAAACCTCCGCAGCCGTGCCTTGCTTTATCGCATTGCTGCGTTCCTTCAATTGGTGTGTATAGCACTGGTCCACTGCTCTGTCACATAGTGTAGAAATTGGGTCCCTGAGTGAACGCTTCCATGTACTACAAGCCATGCATTTGAATGTTTCTGGTTGTGAAACTGCTCACGTGTCTGGAGATTGAAAGGTCTCCATGTTAGCTTTCTCTGGTTACTCCATTTTCCTCCTACATAAAACAGACAAATGAAAACAAACATGCATATTACTGTCATATATGTGATGACTGTCTCTGAAGATATGTGAGAGTTGTTAAAGATAACTATGTGGAGGGGATAAGACTTGCTTTGGAAAATACCAATACTTTTAACCATCAGGGAAATCAACTGTTTTTGTTTCCAGGTTTTAAAAAGACAATAAATGAAGATGTTGATTTTCAAATCACTCTTTCACTTAAGTAACGAGAAGGTTGAATGAGAGAAATAAGCATTTAACCCTAAATGTTCTCTTCTCAAAGCAGTAAAATTATATGCGATACAATTATGGACACTACTTAAGATTTATCGTGATAGCATTATCTCCATCGTGATCCCATGAACATCTGTGAAGCTTTGACCCCGACACATCTTAAACATATTTGTTGTCGCCGTTTTTCAATTTCTTCTTTGTTGTGCCTGTTTGTTCAATTTCTTCTTTATTTCCCTACAGAAAAAATATGATGAAGCAGATCAAGACTGCAAGCATGGTAAGTGTTATACATTGACCTTTATACAGTATATAAAACTCTGAGGATTCTGAGCTCAAGATGTGATTAATTTATCAATAAGGATGTTCAATACCGCTTGTGAAAACCTGTCAAGAGCAACAAAGCTGAAACATGCAGCTGCGCTGCAAAAAAAAAACCTTCTGTGATGTCACAAGCCCTGCCATTTTAATGATGAATGAATGAAGTCTTCCCGGATTCCAAAAATATGCATAGCAGGCTGATTAAAAAAAAAATCTTTGAGTGTGAGTGCAGATTGAGAACTATAAATTGTCTTTAAGTGTGAGTGTGAATAGTTTCTCTGTGTACCTTGCGCTTGGCTGGCAACCAGTTCAAGGTGTCCCCCATCTACTGCCTGAAGACAGCTGAGATGGGCTCCAGCCAGCATGCCAGCACCACTGCAACGTTAGTGACAATAAAGCGGTTCAGAAAATGGATGAATGGTAAAGAATACTGTTCTACATAAGCTTAGAAGGCACACTTTGACCTGATTATTGACAGGCGTCTTTAATTGGCCACTCTGTCATTTAACTGTTTGACTTTGCATTTTGACACATTTTGCAGAGCAAGCGGCGATGACGTATAGAAAGAAAACTTGCACGGGTCATTAATATGACTGTGATTTCGCACATACATGTATATATAATCATAATAATACATTTCATTTCTAAGCGCCTTTCAAAACTCTCAAGGTCACTTTACAGTCACAGGATTAGCTTTTCTGTGGGTGAGCAGTGGCAGCGCCAGCGTTCACTCAACCTGGAAGTAACTCAGATAGAAAGATAGCTATCTATCTAATAGATACAGTAATAATAATACATTTCACTTATAAGCACCTTTCAAAACTCTCAAGGTCACTTTACAGTCACAGGATACAGTCGCTACAGAGTTTCCCCAGAGTTTCTGTCACTGGAATTGGCGGTGGTCTGTCAGGAGAAGCGGAATGACCTTTGAACAGGCTTATGACGCCACTTCGGATGGCATCCGTAACCATGGCAAAGTCCTTCGGGGTCACAGGGATTTGACAAGTGTTGAGAAACTCCGCATAGTTCATGAAATTATTGTTTGTGTTAAAAAGTTGCTTTACATATATGATATATGCAAGTTGTGTGTATGACTATTGTACGCTTTTTTTGTGACTAGGCCCTATGTTCTTCCCTTTCTTTCTAACCTAGTCTTGGCAGAAGAAAGGGCTGGGGGAGACGGTTTGCTCCGGGCCATCTTGTCCTCCATGCAGTTGGATGGCAGCCTGCAGGGTGTGGCCAGCATCCTTTCTAAAACATTGTTTGGAGAGCCAATGGTATGTTGAATGGATAGTATTGACTTGTATGAGCAAAGTCACCTTTGGTCAAGATAAAAATACACTGCAAATTTGGGCTGGACAATTTATTTAAATTAAAGCTTGATTTAAAATGTGGCTACTCCCGAGCTTTAAAACATTAGCATCGAAGATAAAAGATGAATGTTCAACATGCTGCAATGCATTTACAAGTTCCTGATTTTGTGAAAGTAAGTGTATCCTGAATGCACCATGCTGCTTGTGGGACAAACTTGAAGTATATGTGATTCTGCTTTCCCTGACTAAAACTCAAACATCCAACAAAAACAAATACTCACATTGTATTTTGAATACAAAACAGTTTGTTTTAAAATCAGTGTTATGGCAATGCAGCATCTCATTGTAATGCAATTCTCTAAACAGTAGAATGTTTGCTAAGAAACAAAGTCCACTTTATGGGGGTGAGGGCGACCATAATGTTTTTAAGCAAGAGGTAGCGTTCATCTTGCTTGTTTCACAGTAATGCTGGGGGTCATGATGTGTTTTCATTTTACATGGAAAATAATTGAGGTGTCAGAATGTGTGGAGTGCCTTTCAGCAGTAGTGAATGATGTCATATCATATTCTGAATCATGTTGACATTTTAATCTCACACTGTCTTGAATTTATGTAATTATTCAAGCAGCTGATGTTTGTAGTGAGGAAATGTTTCTTTTTCCTCCACTCAAAACCAAAACGTCCTTCAATCATTCATGTTACAAATCATTGTTGTAATGAAATTTCTTTCATCTTTTTTTCCGCAGAATGGAATTGTTGCAAAAGATATATCCAGATTAAAAATTCTGTTTTCAGAAATAGAGGTCAGTATTAAGTCGTCACACAACACATTGGCATTGTTGCTCGCTTTTTTTCCTTCATGCCCTTTGTCAGGCATTAATTACTCAATGCTTCAGGCTGGACTCATTATGGTATTTTTCTCACTATGTATTTCCCCTCAGTCTAGTTTGTGGCTTTTTTTGGAAATTATATGTGATACTCTTGTAATTGTAGTAGTCAAACTGCTTATTGGGTTATACTGTATGAAGAGCAATGACACAATAATTTTCCATGTGTCCGCCTTCCCATTACCCCATCTTTTGTCTGTCAGGCGATAAAGAAGAGTGTGATGGCACCAGAATACACAGATGACCAGGAGGAGGGTAGGCAAAAAATTGCATCCCACTTTGATGTTCCCCAAAAGATTTTCATTCAGCGTCTGTGACGATTTGACTTTATGTGCCCTGACAGAGGTCCAAGATGGCTGGCAGTTTAGGCCGCCACCCCGAGGAGTCACCAGCAGTGAGGAGTACACCCTCTGTAAAAGGTGGGGGGGAAAAAATAATAATAAATGACCGGTTTGAAGCTGTGCAATGTGTTGAGTTTGGATGAGGAGTTTACAAATATCAGAGCAATGTTATATATACCACTTTGTTATGAATAAAAATCATTTAGTAATGTTGAGTCAACTTAATATGAATAGCACATGTCGCTGAGGTTAAAATGTCTATAAATTGGTCTTTGAATGCTACTTATTATCTCTCTGGGTCCATTATGTCATGTTGAACCAGGATACGAAAGAGAGTGATGCTGCCTTTATCTATACTGAACAGTTTCACAGTTAAAGGTTGTTTAATTGAAGGATAAAAAAAAACTAGCAACCAACAAAATTCTTCACTTTTCCTTTAGGTACCTAGAGCAGGGTCTGTGTCGGTATGGGGCGCAGTGTACGTCAGCACACTCGCAGGAGGAGCTGATGGAATGGCAGAAACGATACGCGTCACGCCTCATCCGTCTCAAACAACAGCAAGAAAGCAAACACTTCACTGAAAATTACATGGAAACTCTAATAGAGAAGTGGATGAACTCTCTCTCCCCAGAGAAAGTGGTATGTGACTTGCTTAATAGAAAACACCAGAGAGTACGTTATTCACAGTCTACTGTGTCTAGTGAGGTAAAGGATGTGTCCACCGATCTATCTTATGCAGTGAATCAGAATCATCTTTATTGCCAAGTATGTAGAACACACAAGGAATTTGTCTCCGATTGAACACGCTGGACTAATATAAGAAAAATTGAGGCACTATACAGTTCTATTTGGGTTACTGTTTAGAGAGATAATGGCTTGGGGGAAGAAGCTGTTTAAATGTCTGCTGGATTTGGTGTGCATGGATCAGTATAGCTACACGCCTTCATATTTAAATCTGATAAAACTGCTTATAGTGCATAGCATGTTTGTAATTGTTGCAAACTGACCAGAGTTCATTGACACGAGCCTTTGAGCAATAAATAACAAATGTCAAACATGCATTACAAATACGTCTTACTACAGGTTATAAAAAGCACTTTTAAGCAAATGTTTTAATCAAAAATCAAGTTTTAATTAAAAGTGAGTGTTGGATAATTATTTTTTCAAAGTTATTTAATCTGTAGAAGTAACAATTGTTTTTGTTAGGGGTTTCAAATGCTGTTGGCATTTCACCTATTTTCCTCTTTCCAGCTTAGCGACTGTTTAGAAGGGGTCAACGTTGAAACCAGCACTAGCCTCTCTCTCACTGTTACCACCAAAAAATCCTTCCAATCTTGGACCTTCACACTTCTCTGCAAGGTAGGAAGAAAGACAATTTTTTAGCGACCATTTGATCAACACCCTACTTTTTTTAAATGTTGTTTGCAGCAGGGAAACTTCACTATTCTCCACGAATACCAGCCGATAACTGTAATTAAGGCCGAGTCAACATGATCAGCAATTTTCAATAAATTCCATAGAACTTTTTTGGGGCGGTCATTTTGAACTTAGTCTTTTCGAGGAAATGTAATTTTCATCACATTTAGGTCATTCCTATTCATTATAGTTTCAGTAGACAAATGTTAAAAAGGTTTGTCTGGCTTTGTTGTGGCTTTATTTCTGTGAACACTTCTGCTCAAGTACAGAGAGCATACACATGGCTAACCATCAAAATTAAGCAAAACAAATACACTAAATAAATGCAACAATGTTTGTTTTTTTTAATGCTGTGTTTTCTGTTCTAAACCAACATTTTTCTGTCATCTGTCTGTATTTCTTTGAGTAGCCTCCAAGAAAACTATATCGCATTGCCCTGCTCTACGATGCCCACAGACCACACTTTTCCATCACGGGAGTCTCTGCTGGGGAGCAGATACAAACTGTGTCCATTGGCTCCCAAGAGTGGACTCCACGAAAAGAAATGGCAGGTATGTTGTTTGGAGTATGATGCCCAATCGTCAGAGTATAGGTATTCTAATAATTTCAAGGCAAGTTGGCCTTGAAATTATTATTATTACTCTGCACTGTGAAGCCGGCATGCTAACCACTCGACAATCGGGCCGCGCAACCATTGACTATTTATGATAATACGGCACCAGCTCGGCCTGTATTTATTCAGAGCAGCCTAAGGCCACTTGAGAACCATACCTTGAGTAATACTCGCCTATCCCTAGTTGTAGTCTTTGAATCTCTTATATAATGCAAGTGTACTTCCTTTTTGAGGCTTATTTCCGCACGAAAGGTTGAAAAGTCATTTAAGTCATTAAGTTGTTGTATTTGGGAGGGTGGTAGATGACGGCACAAAGCACAGGGATAGCACGGCCAACTTCATAGAAGGTTGCTTCGAAGCTGCTGGTTGTTTTGTTTAATGTGCAACGTTTGCTTTTAAAATTATTCTGAAAAATAATCACCGTTCCTCGGGTGTCGAGGAATGAACAGTCAGGTGGCAGCAATTCAACTAATACATTGTACTCACCAGTAGTAGACCAAGTCTCCGTCAGACACAGGAATGTGAAACGGTTCACAAATAAATTCAGTATGTTGCATTCCTTGTCATCTTTGCTCTATGAACAGTAGCAGCAGACAACGGCATAGACCACTGTGTCTACAAGGTCACAGTGGAATTCACCACAGAGATTTTTGGCACCTTCAGACAGACCATCGTTTTTGACTTTGGCTCTGAACCAGTGCTGATGCAGCGAATCATGGTGGATGCTGCCTCTATTGAAGGTATGACAAGAAAGCAGCTTTGTTGCTCGACACACATCATCATGGTCAAAAGAAACTACAACCATTGAATTGAGCTTACTTGTGTTTTCTAGATATAGAACATTTGATGGCAGCCAGACAACAGCTGTTGATGACTGCAAAACGTTGGGACTCTTCCTGTAAGACTATAGTTGGATTCACACCTAATGAAACCATGTGTGATCTGGAGCGCAGTCTTTTATCCCGTTATCAAATCCCACTGTCGGCGGACCAGCTCTTTACTCAGTCAGTTCTGGACAAGTCTCTGACCAGAGAAAACTACCAGTCCCGGCTCCATGACCTTCTCTACATAGAGGAGATTGCACAATTTAAAGAAGTGAGCAAGTGAGTCGTTTTTTTTTCTTCCTGGTTGCAGTGAGACAATGGCTTTCCTATAATTGGAGAAGTGGGTCTAAATGAATATCACAATCTTCAACAGTAAAGTAGGTGGGGATTTTTTTTTAATACATTGGAAACAAAAGTAGTTTTCGTGCACTATGAGCTTTCTTGCAGATATTCCACCATGAGTCTTAAGTTACAGTAAAAAAGTCACAGTAAAATATAGGCAAGATGTCGAGTATAAGAATCATGAAATATATGCTGGCAGTTTGGTTAATTGTTCCCTTTGCAAGTTTCATACTACTTACATACTAAAATACTGTCATTGTGAATTTTCAATTTTAATGTTGGTTACAAAAAAACTGTTTTCGAGCTACCACAAGGTGTCAGCCTTAATCTTGATTGTGAGCCTTACATTTGTCTCTAACGCAATTCAACTTCCAATACGGTCGATGGACATGCCTGAGGTCAAATCTCAGATGGTAGAAATGCAAACAATGTACTCAATGAGACTACATAATTTTCAAAGTTTCAACTAAAGAGAATAATGAATGACTCTCTCTGTCTTTGTGTTGTCATATTATTTGCTATTTAGTTTTTTGTTGTTGTTATTTTGACTTCACGATGGTGCCGCGAGAGTGGCTGCCTTTCCAGCTGCTCGTGTATTTTGTTTTTCTACTTCATTCCTTTTATCTTTCTTTCATAACTTTGCTGCTGTGAAATGTAAATGCCTCCACTGCGAGACTAAGGCTAATCCAATCCAAATTGTATTGTTTTAGCCGAAAACCTGTATTTGCAAATTTGTCCAGATTTAAGGATGACTAACCTTCTGGATTGTTCCTGTTCTGATGGTTGACTGTTTTTGAAATGTCAGTTGGTATTCTAATTTAGATATTTTTTGTCTCTCTAGGTTTAACATCAAAGTAAACCTGCAGCTGGTATCCAGCTTCATGCTGACTGGTATTTCAGTTGGAGCCAAGTATGCCCAGAATGGACAACTCTTTGCACGTTTTAAACTCACAAAAACACTGTCTGAGGTATTGAGGGATTGTATTTCACATTGTGGGATTGCTACTGATATTCAGTTAGTTGCTTTCTCTCTTAATGCAGCAGCATTTTTATCACTTTTAGGACACACTGGCAGGACGACTTGTGATGACTAAAGTGAAGTCAGTTCTCTTCCTGCCTTTGGGCTCAGAGGGCTTCAGTAGCCAGCCTCCTCCGGGAGTCAAAGAGCGTGTCTACGAAGCTGTTATTGAGGAGAAGACTAAGGAATACATCTTCCTCAGGATCTGCAAAGACTGCTGTGATGAACTTGGACTACTGCCTGACAGAAAAATCCAGGTTTGTGCTTCACAGTGTATATAAAAAGTCTACACAGTCCTCTTCAAATGCAATTTTCTTGTTTTTTATAGCATGAGATCAAGATGAATCGTTTTCAAACCTTTTCCAATGGTGTTGTGACCAACAGTTGAAAGCATAAATTGTTAATGTATTTAAAAACATTACTGTCTGACATGAAGTTTAGGAGGGTGCACTTTATGACGCATTAGCCATGCGTTTGTCCCCTGGTGGTTCGCTGACCAGTGGTTTAGAAAGTGCTTAGATATGTATCAAAACCTGCATTTTTAATTTTCAGTGTCGGCAACAATCAGGTCACTGTAATTGCGGCAGGCACAACGGTAGTCATGATTAAAATTGAATTAATTGTGCTACCTACTTATGTTCGTGGTGCCATTTTTCTTTTCGGTTACCTTTTACCTCTTTTTTTTGTTTCAGTTTAGAGCCCACATTTACCAGTATTTTGGTGTAAATGGCGTAACACTTGATTATTTTGTCTGTTCAGTCAAACAGTGACGTTGCTTCTGTATCAGGTGGAGCTCCAGTTCCAGCTGAACAGGCTACCACTGTGTGAGATGCATTATGCCCTGGATCGCATCAAAGATAGTAAAGACAATAGCATTCTTTTTCCTGATGTTAGCCTTGTCCCAACCATCCCCTGGAGCCCCAACAGGTAATTCACACCGAACGCACACTTCAATGTTGTTCTTGTTCCTCACTCCCTCCAACAAACCTGGTCTTTATGTTGGAACAGTAGTTTGTTGGACACAACTTGTAATGGCAAAGCATCTTGCTCTCACCACGGTGGGCCTGTAACGGCAGTTCATAAGATAATCAATCATCCTTATGACCGGTGAATGTAAAGAGCAGATATCGGCCAATTCGTTGGTTTGGCCCATAGTTGTTCGGTAACTGAGTGACATAGTCTCCTTAAGTGGGTGACAATATATTCTATACAAAAATTGGCGTACTTCATTTGACTTATTAAAAAGAAGCGAGCAGCTTAATAATAATATAGAACATAATATGCCCCATTTTGAGTCATTTAACTGTCCCACACTCTTACCTCTGCACATATCTTTTTTTAGTTATACACACAGACACACCTCCTTGCAAATGATCATTCACTTTTAGGGTCATGTTGTTCAGGAACTCTCTTAAGCTCCACCACAAGTAATTCGATCAGGCAGTCAAGGTTGTTTCTCGTGCCAAAGCGGTCTCCAGTTAATAGGGAACATTTATTTGTTTTAGACCTAAAAATGTCAAAAACATTTCGCCATTGTGGCGGATAGTTCTATAAATAATTTGTTGAATAATTACTGGGCCCATCTTCCTTACACTTTCAGGCAGTGGGATGAACAGCTGGATCCTCGTCTGAATGCCAAGCAGAAAGAGGCCATTTTAGCCATCACCACTCCCCTCGCTATCGGCCTGCCTCCAGTCCTCATAATTGGACCCTATGGCACTGGCAAGACTTTCACCCTGGCACAGGCTGTCAAGCACATTCTACGGCAGGAAACTAGCAGGTATGTATGTTTTACTTTGTCAACCTATGTTCAGTCGCAAACTACAGATTTTCCCCAAGAAGCATTTTCCATCTATTTACTTTAAAGTCTCATGCATAACACACACCTGTATACACCAATTTGGGCTCTACCCCGCTTACTGCTCAAAGATAAGTAATATAGCCTCTAACACGCCATGATACTCGTCAGGATAAGCGTTTCAAATATTGGATGGGTCTAAGCCACGTATCGAGCTCATTGCACAATGTTTCTCAGTTCTTTATGAAAGATAAATGAACCACTGTGTTCAATGTTTTGTTTTCTAAGTGCCAGAAGGTTGACTGTACGTCACATGAAAGTGAAAAGAAAAAGATCTTTGGGACAAACTGGCAGCAAATGTAACATTTATTTTTCATTTTACTCTGAATGTATACAATAATGAATGTTGAGTGAATTATGGATGTTTTAAAAGCCAAGACATCCTACTGACATACACTCGTGTTACTCTTAGATCAGGGGTGCTCACACTTTTTCAGCATGGGAGGGACTTTTGAAATGACCAGGTTAAAATGATCTATCCATTATATTTCCTGAGAAATATATTGAGGATTATTGCAATTTATGTTGATGTATAACCGCATATGTTGCACAACGCAACATAATTATGTATTTTAATTTTCCATTACCTGAGTTCACTCTGATAACTGGCAGACGAGACAAACGCACTTTGAAAAGGTCATAGTGACATAATGTCCTCCCATTTTGTATGAAAGTACTACTTATTTTCTTCTTATTTGGTCCAGCTCCCCACTCACTTTTATACCCTATCTTACTTTTAAGAAGATAAAAACTAAGCAAAAAATTTGGATGTAACCAATGACTAGCTTGTTAACTTTTCAAAGCTCGGGGGCATTGTTAGAGCATGAAGTGTATCTAATAATGAGATGTTATCTGATTGGTTGTCCGGTGCATCAATCAATTGAAGAGATATTTGCAGCATGCCCAGTGAATGATTTCTCCCTGACTTGTCTTTTCTCTCTACAGGGTTCTGATCTGCACCCACTCCAACAGTGCAGCCGACCTTTACATTAAGGACTACCTTCATCCTTATGTAGAAGCAGGAAATCCACATGCCAGACCTCTCAGGTGTGTATATGTCCCCCAAAAAGCATGATGGCTGAAGTCCAATTCAATATTCATTTAGCTTTACACATTCTATTTATTTCTTATCCACATATTTTGAATTCTGTCTGCAACAAAGGGGATTTTATTTTTCCCTTAATTTTTGTAGTAAGCAAGCAAAGGGAGGACATTGTGATAATCTTTAACTATGTACCACAAAGTAAAAAAAATGATGAAATGGGGTTGAAATGAAGCGTAAGAAAGGTGGATGGGAATTCTGCTCACAAGAAATCATAACTTTTAAGATGTGATTGACATCTTGGGAAATAAATAAACATACAGCCTCAAGTAGCCAATTTTTGCTTTGATACATTTATTTTTATTTTCTCTTTTTCTAGGGTATACTTTAGGAACCGCTGGGTGAAGACTGTCCACCCAGTGGTCCAGCAGTACTGTCTCATCTCCAACACACAGGTCACTTTTAAAATGCCCTCAAGGGATGACATCCTGAGGCATCGTGTTGTTGTGGTAACCCTCAGCACTTCCCAGTACCTCTGTCAACTTGACTTGGAGCCTGGTGAGACGCATTTCATCTCGTGTAGATCAGTGAAATCCATTTCCAAGAAAGACCCGCCACAAATGCATAACATGGCTGAATAAATCTTACCTAAAGCGTACGATGGGGACCACCAAGTTTTATATTGTGATTGTTACTCTATACTCCACCGTTGGCAGCTACTAATTGGGAAGTTGTGAATTTGCAGGGTTTTTTCTTTTTTTCTTATTTTGGGTGGCGAGGGGAATCTCAGTGTAGCACAAGGAACCGTCTTTTTTTCTCCTTGAGCATGTCGAGAGCTCAGGAAAAATCTTATTGTCCACTTCAATGCAGTTGGTCTTTAAGGACTCTGATCTTCTGACACAGGCCTACCATTCAATCATTGAAACTCATTTACGTCACCTAAGAAGAAAAGGTAAACGAACCACTTTATCAGGGAAGGCGAATGACTGTCTCTTTGTTAGTGGAGGAGGCTTTGTGCCATTGGGATGCCATCTGCCAGGTTTAATGTATTTTACATCATTAGCCTACTCCCCACGTTTTATCCCTTGGGCTCGCTTAGTGTTTGAGAGTGATGTAAACAGTCAGGAACAGGAGCAATGGCTGTTAAAACATCGAGCAAGTTGCTTTTAAAACGTGTCACAGCTATGCTTGGATACCCGGGAAAGATGTTTAGGCTGCTTTATGTGACTAAACATGATACTTTATGGCCTCTAAGTGAGATTTAGCATTTGGATAAAATACGCATTGCTGATTGTCCAGATAACGAAATAAAACGTAAATATTACATGTGCATGTACAATTAAGGCTTTTAAGAAATGGACTAACATAATTTAAGTCTGTTGGTTTTAAAGGAGTTGTATTTCAACTGTCACATATACTGCACTAAAAGGAAAGAGTCTTGAAAGCATGCATGTGAAAGTGTGCAATGCTTGGGTGTGTAAAGTTGAAGGACTTTTGTGTATTATTTAATATTGTAGTAGTTATCTTTCCCAACATGCTTATCATTGTGACCTTTCCTTCTCATCCTCGTTCTCGATGCCCAATCCCGTCTCCATTATACTCCCACTGCTCCCGCCCCCCAAAAAGATGTAACCTCTGATCTTGAGACAGGATCTTCAATGAATCAACAATGATTAAAATTAAATAAAAAATAAGTTGTTTATAAAATATGCTGTTTGTCCATTCCATTCAGGCCTGTTCACTCATATCTTGTTGGATGAAGCTGCCCAGGCCATGGAGTGTGAGACGATCATGCCTTTTGCCTTAGCGAGCAGTACCACCCGCATTGTCTTGGCTGGAGACCATATGCAGGTCAGTCCCAAAATAAAGTGGCTACAGCAGGAGATCGGTTTTATATTAGTATTACATCTGAGTATTGTCTTTGCACTGTCTAGTGTCCATTGTTAAAATCCGTTTGAAGCAGAGCAACACAGCTCGCTTGCGGGTATTAGACTTGATATTTATTTGAAATCAGTAGAAAACAACCCTGATTGAGTTATCCCAGCAGCTCAGCCATAGCCACTATGAACGAAAGTGGCAGTTAGGCTCCAAAGTCCACATGTTTATGTATCTTTAACCTTATTTAATTGTGTCCTGCTTTATATGCATTACCCTCCCTCAACTCTGTCTGCCCCCTGCCCATCTCAGCACGATGGGGGACAGAGCTTTCAGCCGCTCTGCCCCCAAACTCTGGAACTCACTTCCTCCCAACATTCGTAACATTTATTCTCTTCCCGCCTTCAAATCACATCTCAAAACCCACCTATTTAAAATTGCATTCTCTGTGTAGCTTTATCTCTTGTTTCTATTTATAATTGTATTTTATTTATTATTGTATCTATGCTTGTCAAAGAATGGGGTTCAAATAACTACAGGTGGCAATGTGGTATAGAATAGCAAGACAATCAGGCTTTTCGAGCCTCCTAGTAAAACAATTTGTCTCTCCAAAGTAACTGTGTGGATAATTAAAAGGACAACTCCTCTCTAATTATCTTTCCTTTTTTATTTACAGCTCAGTCCATTTGTGTACAGTGAATTTGCCCGCGAGCGAAACCTGCATGTTTCCTTGTTGGACCGTCTATATGAGCACTACCCTTCAGAATTCCCATGCCGCATCCTGCTGTGCGAGAACTACCGCTCCCATGAAGCTATCATAAAGTAGGTGTGAGCCCTCACCGCACTTGGCGTTGTGACGGTGGAGAGATGAAAGGCTAACACGAGGAAATAGAGAAAAGCTTGGCTGTTTACAGGACTTCATTTTTCCCCCGAGGGCAATGCTTGCTCGCCTAATTGTCATATTTCAAATGCTGTCAAAAAGCAACAGTTGAACTGTGAATCATCAAATAAAAAAAGAACACAGTTGCAAGTTGTCACTCAGTTCTGAGTTTTTTTTGTGGTTTTTGGTATGCCCCTATACGCGCAAATTTTAAATTATGAACTGTGGTTGGCTAAAAACCAGGGAAACTAATAGAAATGCATTTAAACTGACTTAAGTTGATTCTTGTTGTCTTATTCCTTCCTGTTGTGTTCATACTACAGCTACACTTCAGAGTTGTTTTACGATGGCAAGTTGATGGCAAGTGGAAAGCAGCCCTGTCACAAAGACTTCTATCCTCTAACCTTCTTCACTGCACGAGGAGAAGATGTCCAAGAGAAGAACAGCACTGCATACTACAACAATGCTGAGGTATGACAAAAATAGACTGTCATGTCTGAAGTACAAAATGCACCTGATTGAAAGTCACAACAGCTAAATTTGGCCATAAAGACATTGTCCTCACATAGATCGCCTCATATTAATAGCCACAGCTCTCCATTTTTTGGGGCCACCGTTTTAGATTTAAGCCTAGGCTCAGTCTTAGGACAGTTTAAGTCGACGAAACCTCAAAAGGGGTTTTCATTGTTTTTAGTTAAAAACCGACACATGAGGTTTCTGCTCTACTAAGGGCTATGTATTAAACACATATACAGTGGTAACAGTGGAGTCAATCTTCAATACTCCAAAATAAGCCAAGAACAAAAACATATTTTAAGGGTAATTATTCAGAATCAGAATCAGAATCAGAATACCTTTATTCGTCCCGCAATGGGGAAATTTGCAGTCCACAGCAGCAATTGAAGAGGGATGGGGTTGGGGTGGGAGTGAAAGGATAGAAAACAAGATATTCTAAGCATAACAAAATAAAAATGTCAACTGTATACTGTGCAAATGTAGATGTGCAAAAACCGTTCTATAAACAAGACTGTACATAGTGCAGAATCAAGAGATGCATTTAGATATATTGCAACAACCCATATTTACAAGTGTCCAGGTTTTTTTTTTTGTTTTTTTTTTTCACATGTGATCATTGGGAATTGTGAAGCCTGACAGCAGTCGGTAGGAACGAGCGGCGGTACCTCTCCTTCTTGCAGCGCGGGTGTAATAGTCTCTGGCTAAAGGAGCTACCCAGAGCTGTCAGGAGGGGGTGGGAGGGGCTGTCCGTCATAGCTTTTAGTTTAGCTAGCGTTATTGTGGTTTAAGGTATGATACTTAAAGCAAAATAAAAGCAACAATGTTTGAAAAATGTAGAATTTTAATGTTGGCCTCGGACCGCCTCAGTCTTCGTTTCATTACTGTTGTGGCCATAGTTTTGGCCGATTCTTTGCTGGGGGCTAATTCTTAACTATGTGGGGAGTTGACAAAATTTATGGTCTGGACCAATTGCCGATTGAAAAAATAATGCGGTTTTGAAAAGTATTTATTTTACGTTTTACTTTGTTTCTTAAATGTTTTGTTTTACAGGTTTTTGAGATTGTGGAGCGTGTTGAGGAGTTACGTAAGAAATGGCCAGTTGCTTGGGGAAAGTTGGATGAGGGCAGCATTGGAGTGGTTTCGCCCTATTCGGACCAGGTCTTTCGCATTCGCGCTGAACTCCGAAAGAAGAGAATGCACGAGGTCAGCGTGGAAAGAGTGCTCAATGTCCAAGGTGAGAAAAAAACCCTTTACCAAGTTACTGTCGTTTTCTTTGTAAAATGTACCGAACTGGTGTACTGTCGACGACTGCTGTTAAGTGGTCAGCCCTTGATCAAATTTAGCATTGAAGTGAATTTCCATTCGTTGAAGGCCTCCTGAAAATGATCGAAGAAAGTGGAAAAAGGACTAAAAAGGTCAAATCGTCTGGTTCTCTGCTCTAATGGAAGCAAGCTAGAGTTCACATTCTCTGTGGATTTTTGTCATTTAAATAACCATGTTCTGTTTTTAAGTAACAATAACCTATTTCTATATACATATATATTTTTTTTGCCGTAATATTTTAAGAATTTAATGGTGTTCTTCAAAAAAACATTCAACATGTCAAAGGAAGACTGACCACAAAGGCAACATTGAGCATGTTAAAACATGAGAATGCTTACTCAGACATTTTGCTCTAAAGTGCATTTTACTCATATTTTATTCATGGTCGTTTTCGAGCATGCCTCTAAAAGGACATCTTTTCAGGAAATATGTCTTTTTAAAAATGCCATCTTATTTAGTCTGCTTTATTCAAGTTTGATGGGTGCCCGTTGTCCTCATTACGGGCTTCATTCACGCGCAGCTATCGTAAGCTATTCAAACCAATAAAAAAAAATCACCCCAAAAAGTTCCATCCCTAATTTACTCAAAAAGGTCATTAACCCCCTCATTATTTGCATATTTAAGACACAGAGACACATACACTGAAACGGCACTTTGATATATGCCAGGATTTGAACTTGAACAATCATTCTTTTTTGTGAACTTTTAGCAAAAGGTATTAGCAAAACGTGTTTATTCCGGGGTTTACCTTGCATGAATAGCCCATGATAGGTGAAAACTGACATTAAAAAAAATTACAAATGGGATGTATCTTTTTTTTGTCATCACAGATTTTAGTAGGGTTGAATTATGTTTGTGATATCATTTAGAAAACAATTTAATATTTGAACTGTATATTCAAATGTAAATGGTATACGTTCGTGGCTATCAATTTTAATTGTTTCTCAAGAAGTATGGATTTTTTTGAGGGTGGGGGGTGGATCTGTGTGTTTTGTTTTTAAATTGAATGTCACTTCTGAATGCACACTCTCAGGCAGTCAACCAAGTCATGTTTTTAGGTAAACAGTTCCGGGTGCTGTTCCTAAGCACAGTGCGGACAAGGCATACCTGCAAGCGAAAACAAACAGCCATCAAAAGGAAAGAGCAACTTGTGGAGGACTCCACTGAGGATTTAGACTATGGATTTTTGTCCAACTACAAGCTGCTCAACACAGCCATCACCAGAGCTCAGTCGCTGGTTGCGGTTGTGGGAGACCCAATAGCACTGTGCTCTGTTGGACGGTGCAGGTACTATATATAGGATGTGTTTCGTACTACTGGAGGAGATGTGAAAGTGGAGTGCATCTATAATATCATGTCCTTTATAATTCCATCTGGTTGTAAGATGATTTTTAGCTTGTATAGTTCCGACCAATCCATATAGTATCCGTATATTTTGGGAGCCTAAATTCTGATCGGCCTTGCATTTCCACTGCCAACTGTAGATGCAGCATGACAACAACTATCAGCTCCTTTAACTTAACTAATTCACTGCCAGACTTGCAAAAATGTGTCCACTCCAGTGCCAGGCCTTTTGTAATTGTCACTTGAATTCCAGGACCCACAGGATACTGAGTTTTAGGTCTACATTCAATGCAGCGTACGAACCTTTAGACTCTCTTCTTTCATCAGAAAAAGAGTTAATTTCTAAATTATATGGGTCTGGACTTATGTGAGCTTGAAATCCAAAAATATATATACATATTGATTTATATAGCACTTTAACAACAGCTGAAGCTGGAACAAAACACTAACATGGAAAAATGGAAATGCTACCCCCTTGTGGAACGGAAAACTTTGCTAAAATGTCTGTCCAGCGCTTTATTGGCACTCCAGCAAGAAACAAATTTGTGAATGGCGCCCTGCGTTATATTTTCAATTCTCGAATAAATTTCTGAATGGCAGTGAGTGAGTTAATGGTGTGCCATAAAAGTTAACTTGGCGTAACCCACCACCAAACAATTTAATGAATTGACATTAGGGAGGACATTTTGCATTGTGTTTTCTATGTTCACATGTGACTGTTTGTTACAAGAACATAAAATAGTAGCAGATTGCAGTGTATATTAATTCACCCTTCACCCATACTGCTTCGCACTTCAACTGCAGAATACAAAAATATGGGATGTTACTGTCTGAGCATTTGACAAAGGACCCACAAAAACAAAACTGAAGAATGAAAGAAATTACTGCACCAAACCAAATCCCAAGGAATGCAGCAGACGGAGTCTTAATATTCCAAATAGAAGTTTCTGAAGATGCTTACTTAAATGCTGTCTCTGTTCATTTTTAGAAAGTTCTGGGAGCATTTTGTTTCCATCTGCCATGAAAACTCAAGCCTCCATGGCATCACTTTTGAGCAAATAAAATCCCAACTTGAGGCACTGGAGCTAAAGAAGACCTATGTTCTCAATCCTTTGGCTCCGGAATTTATCCCACGCGCCCTCAGGCCCCTTCAAGGGCACCCGCCTTCACAGGCGCTACATGCTCACCATCATCCTCAGCATGTGCAGGCGACATCCACAAAGCCGGCACAGCAGCAATCGCCACCTAAGGTAATGTTTTTTTAATGTTGTTTTCAGGGGCACTTTTCATGTAAAGCCATTAAAACCAACACTTGCGTATACATCCAACTCACTTTCATATCCAATTATCTTACATTTCCCTTTGATTCAATGTGTCCACAGACGACAGAGGGTCATATAAAAATATATAAAAAACATTAATTTATTTTGCAACAGACTCTTGCAATCTTTTTGGGGGTTGATGCCCTTTTAAGCAAGCCCATATGTATGGATGTTGGAAAGAAATTATTGTGGCTAAACTACCTTGTACCCATACCAAGGCAAGAAATTACTATTGTATGTATGGTGTGCATGGTGTTTTATTTTAGAAACTAAGCTGTTTTTATTTATTCATTTTTATTTATTTTAATGCTCCCACATCTGCCCCCGCTGACTGCCTCGAGGTAAAGGTTAACAAAATCACCACTGCTGACAACCTGCTGTCATCACCTACTGGGGCTGATGAGCTAGCAAATATTTTGTCCTATGAAGTCTCCAGTAAATGTTATTTCAGTAGATGCATCACATTGTTTGTCTTAAAGGTCATCCCATTATTTTAATTTGCACAAATGACATATTGCAATTGTCATTCTAGCTTTATGTGTAATATTTTTTTGGATTAGCCGACTATTCAGTTTGGCATGGATGTTCATTCAGTGCTGCAAGGCAGGTTTATTAGCACATAGACATGTGGTCGGTCCATAGTTATATAACTGAGTCCAAATTAGATTTTTAATTGTTCACTGATTATTCAGATTAATTTAGTTCCTTTTCTATTACACACCTTCATTGCATGACCATTGATAATGAAATGGTTATGCAAGAACAAGTGTGACATGTTATAGCAGGACCACTTTAAAGTTCATGGTTTTCATTTGGAGTGGCAGCACATGGCCTGACTGACTTTTATATGATTTTCGAATGATTCTTTCTTGCAGGGAAAACATGCCAACCACACAGAGCACCTTCCACCTGAAGGATATGGTGAGTGTTTGGAGTGTTGTACTCATTTTCATAAGTGTTCTGCGCAAGTATGACCCACAAAAAAAAATCACATCTTCGTCATCATGAAAAGGTTTCTTCAACAGTCATCTGTACTTCATTGAAGGTGTCATACGTTTTGCTCCTCATCCGAAGAGCTTCGTCAGCAAACTGGCGAAGCAAAGAGCGAAACGTCCCACACCTTCAAAGCAGTAGCGACGATGGCTGAAGAAACCTTTTCATTGACGGTTCACTCCTGTGAGCCTACACAGACCTTTGTCATCCTGGTTGAGTGAATGTGGAATATGCATTTACTTCTGACAGGCTTGTTATGATTGCTTGAGTTAAAAGTTTGACTTCTCACCATCGTTGACCTATATATATCATCAGATCGAAATCAAAATACTAAAATGTGTGAACAGCTCATCACAGCAAAAGCTTCTGGGACAACACCACCTGACCAATTATCAACGACTTGAGTTTTTTAAAATTTTATAATGGCCGTTTTTTTTTCTCTACTCAGTCTTCTACGCTTCCCTTGAACCAACACTGTGTCTCCTTGAATTCCTTGTGCCATGCACAAATTGAAAGATGTGACAGACTTAATCCACATTCAATACCCTGTTGCATAAATGGGGCACCAAAAATAAACAAATGCAGCATAATTCAAAACGTCAATAACCACTGAGTATTTAAAAGATATCAAATTCAGTGGAATTTAGTGGCTTTTACTTAAGCTCCACCCTTTGAAGGGAAACATTGTGAAGTGGGCTCAGGAACACAAAACGCATTTAAATGTTTTCGAATGATTTAATCACAGGGTAAGCAGTATTTTTAATTCATCTCTCCTTGCAGTCCAGCCCAACCCAGCTGTTCTAATGGGAAACCCAATCCAGGCATTTACACCGCCTGTGGGGGCCAACCCAGCTGGCTTGGGGAAGTCACCAAGTCCCGTTCAAAGGATAGACCCTCACACAGGCGCCAGCATCCTTTACGTTCCAGCAGTATATGGTGGAAACATGGTCATGCCCATGCCACTTCCCGTAAGTCCTTTGCCTAAAAATGAGTCCATTTTGACAAATGTGTGCAAGTCAATTTTGGATTAAGAGCTAAAAAGCTTTTCTTGGATCATCATGTTGATATCAGAAGGGAATTATGTTTTTTTTTTTTTGTTTTCTTTCTTCTTAAGTTACCATGGCCAGGTTATCAGAATCGCTTTGCTGTTGACCCACGCATCATGAATCACCAAGCAGCCATGGCCTACAACTTCAACCTATTGCAGGCCCAGAATCGAGGCTCCCCTATTCCCCCCATTGGAGTGGCACATCCATCTCCCTTAGGAGTTGGCCAATCAAGCCCTGACACAGATCAGCAGTCAGATGCCATCAGAAATGGCATGCTTTGATTTTCATTTTGCCACAAAAGTTAACAGTAAGAAGTTATTGTGGTAATAACACCATCATTGTTGACTACTTTTTAGGAAAACTTGAAGGAGGTCCGAAGTCGGAGCAGACAACCGAGAGAAAAAACATTGAAATTAAGGATAAACAGGTACATTGTACACAAACATATTCCAAACACATTGTGTTATATCTACGGTCGTTTCGATTACGGTACCAAATGATCCTCAATTCTGATTTTATTCGGCAACATGATCAAACAAGTTTTAATGTTTCTAATTAGGAGCCTATAGACATAGGTTAAGATTTGACATAACCTCTGTCAATTGACTACCGCACGGGGTGGTAAAGTCTTTTTGATTTGTTTTGTTTCAACCCCCCACCGTGTCGTACCTTTCTTTTTCAACCAACTAACCGAACACACCGCAAAATCCTGAAAAATCATTTACTTTTTACCTTTTTTTTAATCTAGATGTTTTTTAACTACTCAGTACATTGAGTAAAACTAAATAGAGATTATCACTTTGCATTTCTTTACCTTCTGTAATGAATCGTTTGTTAAATGTGGTTTCGAAAAATAAATATCAAAGAGCCACTGGGAAAAAAGTCAAGATTTTTGAAGGAGGATAATTTGCAAGTCATTTTTTTCTGCTTTATGTTGAACACAACACCACAGCTTCATTGTAATTGTGTCTGTAATTTTGTGAGGGTTTTCCCCCCAGTCAAAAGGAGAATAATTAAATTTTAACAATACATGATTCTTTGGATAGTGACTGACTGTATGGCACTACCATCTGATTTAATGTTTTGACACAGAAACATACATTACTCAAATTTTCCTCCCATGGTTTTCAATGCATTTTCCCCCCCAGGGTGATTTTGACACCGGGCGAAGTCTTGAATCACAGACCGATGGGATAGGTGGTTTTCCAAATGCACTGCTTCACCGGAAAGACCCCTCGGCTGCTCAAAGAGCGCTCAATTATCTTGCACCATCGAACCCCGCCTTCCCCACACATCCCGTCAGTGGAAGAGCCCTCCCTCAACAGTGTCCAGTCTCAAGACTGCCTTATCGGGTAAACCAGCCTCAACACCCAGCAATGGTCCAACAGAGTCAACTCAGCCCCGCTTTCCCTAGTGGAGGTCCCGGGACATCCTTCTTCAGTGGCAATATTGCCCCACATAGGGCTGTCCAGTCTCCCACTTTAGATGCACCAGAATCTGGAGGTGCAGAAGAAATGGGGAGCTCCATTCGGACTCCTGCGCCCCACCTGGGAGGTCACCACCCAAATCTATCACAACACAACAATAAAGTCGCCAGCTTTGGGGAAGAAGATGCCGTGCACGCAGATGGTCTCGGTGAGTCGCCTATAATGTATGTGAATGTTCAAAGTCACAAAGGCAGTCATTTTAGAGCAACGTGATGACTTTTTAGATCTTCGGCGCCCTTTGGCTATTGAGGTCCTTAACCAACAGCAGCAGGCTGCCAGGCTCGGTCAGTGGAATGAAGCAGCAGGCCCTTTCCTCCCAGGGGGGGTCGCCTTCCCTTTACCCCAACAAATCCCCCACCTTGCTCAGCCAGGCATGACTCGCTTCTCACATCACTTACATCGTGCGGCTAACTGGGGCCTTGGTGCCAACATGGAAGATGAAGCTGGTTCGGCTGCTTCCACTGGTCCACCTTTCAACAGGTTAGACCATTCAGGGCAAACTGTATTTCAAAATAATGTAATCATCATGTGGTTTAATTTTGACTTTAATTAATCAAATTGTTTTGCTGATAATCACATCAAGATCTTGTGTATCATCGCGTTTTCACTCGTCAGGTACACAGGCCTTCTGAGAGAGATCCCCCAACCGGAGCCACTTGAATCCAGGGAAGCAAGTGAAATTCAACCCCCTCCTCAATCTCGCCTTCTCCAGTATCGCCAGTCCCGTGCCTCCGCTGACCCTGCATCTTCTTTACCTCCCACTTCAAATCATGCCGGCCAATTTCCATCTGGGCCTTTCCCCCATGAAAGCGGACGTGATCAGATGAATAACAATGTTCTCAAAACAGCAGCTTTGCCGCAGCATCCTGTTGGAAATCCCCTTTACAATAGCAGTTGCTACGCACAGCAGACACAAGCCCACCCCGCCAGCCCACCCGCGTCCCAGGTCAAATACCTTTTACAGGAGGCGCAGTGGTCCCATGGTGGAGGTGCATCTGTCAGCCCGCCCCAGCAGAGCCACTTGTTGGGTCACCAGGCCCATGGTCTTCCATACGGTGTCCCCGTCTTGGCCCCACCTAGCAGGCAGGAGCAAGTCCATTTGATGCAACTTCATCATCAGCAGCAGCAGCAACAGCATCATCATCATCACCATCATCACCACCACCACCACCACCAACAGCAACAGCAGCAGCAATCTCAGCAAAGTCAAGACCAAGAGTCCTACCCTTCAATATCACCCAGAACAGCTGCAACTATTACCCTGCACAGTGTAGATGAGGTAGATATCAAACGTGTTTGGGATATTCTATGCTGTTTGCACCACTCAAAATTGAAAATGTTGATGGTCTATTCAATAGACCATCAACATTTTTAATTACACCCATTCAAATGTGGCAACACGTGAGCTGTTAAACCCCCCCCCCCCCCCCCCCCACACACACAGACGCCTTCACACCCAAAATAACATGAGTTGCAGACCTGATTACTCCTCCTTTCCGTCCTAACCAAAGTGATCCTTAATGGGATTTACTGCCTGAGTACAGTATTTTCCGGTATATACGGCACACCTGTCTATTTTCAAACTTTTTCCATATATAAGGGGCACCAGAGTATAAGACGCACCTTCAATGAATGAAAAAAGGTTTCCCAAATATAAGCCACACCACATTATAAGGCGTGACATTTCTGGTTACGCACTACTTCTACAAGGATAAACTGAGTCGGTGACTGCTGACAGTAGTTGCGAGACCTGTTGTGGCTCAATATTACTTGGATTGGATTGGATGTACTTTTATTCGTCTCACAGTGGAGAAATTTACATTTCACAGCAGCAAAGTTATGAAAGGAAGAGGAAAGGAAAGAAAGAAGTAGAAAAACATAATACAGGAGCTACTGGAAAGCCAGGCACTGTCACGGCGCCATCTTGAAGTCAAAAAATAAATACTTAACATAATATGACAACACAGACACAGAGCGTCATTCACTCTTCAGCACTTGCTGTACCCTCTTTGTGACATGAAGCAGTTCTAGATGAAAGCGGAGAGGATCAAAGCATCCTTTTCAGCTGTGGATCAGGGACGTCATGGTAAACGTGTAAGTCTACTACAAGCTAAATTTTGAAAGGAAACACACACCTGTGGCATTACTTCACATATAAGGCGCAGGGTCATCTTTCAAAGAAAATTAAGGCTTTTAGGTTCACCTTATACACCAGAAAATATGGTACCTTACACCATGAAAAATGTACATTGACATATTTTGTAAAACTAAATTCCAATACTTATAGAGGAGTTAATTTTCGAAAGCAGCTGTAGTTGTCACCAGACATTTGTACGATGTTAACAGAAAAAATGTTCACCACCCCTCCAACCCCTGTTTTAAATGTTGAATTTGGTCCTTATATGGCGAGAGCTAAAAATTACTGTAAAATAAGTATGATTTCACTTACCCTTGTTCTTGGAATTCATCTAGTGATATTTTTTTTTTCGTTGCGATCTAAAATTTTTATACAATTTTTTTAGATTGCAGCGTTTATTTTTTTCCCCCCCAAACACCATTCTATTTCTATCCTATTTTCATATCTCTGTTATTGTTACTGTTATAATATGCCGGTGTATTTTTTGGGTGAGGTTAAAAGGCCTTCGTTAAAGAATGAAACGGGTCTCTAAATATCATGCTCTCATTGGAATCAACACAGCTACATTTGTGAGAGCCTTGGTTTCGATGTGCTTCTAACCTTTTTATGTCTTCTCTCGTGTATCCAGTATGAACCCAGAGGTCCTGGTCGGCCCCTTTATCAGCGCCGTATTTCCTCCAGCTACCCTGATCAACCTTCTCTTGCCAATAACCACAATGCCATGTCCCAGCAGTCCCAGTCCTGTGCATCTGACAGGACCCCGGACCATCCCCATCCACACATGCAGCAGCAGCACCCACATCCTCCCTACGGCTACCCTTCACATGAGGTCTGGCCCAGCAACGGTGGTGGTCCGGGTCCGTTCCAGAACATTCCGTGCAATGGAGGTGGGACCCTCAGTCATCATCGGGAACTTCTCGGTAGGTTTTGTCGTGTATGAGGACACTAGTAGAACATCCAATGTACATCGTTGGCCACAATCACTCTCTCATTGCATTGTCTGTCCCACTTATGCTTAACATATCTGAAAATATACAGATATTTATTACATCATGAGTAAAACGTATATTGCTACTTTTTTTTATAGATTAAAATTGATTTAGTTCCTTTTTTTTTTTTTTTTCAAAAAGAATTAGACCTTGTCACGACACCACCCATTCTCCCGTTTCAAGTCCAAAATGAGCTATAACAGTGGAAGGGAAGCCGTTTATTAATAAGACGGATTGTTTCAAGAAGCCAAAGTGGACTTCATGGGAGATGAGCAAGGAAAACACCATTGTTGAAACCAATAAAGTGAAACGGGGATTTGTTACATGTTGACGAGTCACAAAGCTTTAGGGCAGATGTCCTTTGCACAGATGAGACAAAACCTGAACAGTTTTTAACCTTGTTTCACACTGCGATCACTTTGGTTGACGGCATATATGATAATGTTTTTTTCTTGGTGTGTTTGACAGCTTCCAAGGCTCTCCGTCAGATCGAGAAGCAGGTGAAGGCCGAGCCTCCGGCAGTACAGCAAACACACCCCCACGCACTCACCTCGCTTCAGCACCCCGGACAGTTCCCACCCCTCATGTCCAACAACAAGCAGCCGCCGCCGCCGCAGCCGACACAGCCGCCACCACAACAGGCTCCCACAGAGCCCGCTCAGGCAGCTCCAAATCTAAACAAAGCACCCACAATGTCCTATGCCAGTGCCCTGCGCGCTCCACCCAAACCAAGAGCCATTCGCCCCGAGCAGGCTAAAAAAAACAGCGATCCACTCTCGCTCCTGCAGGAGCTCAGTATAGGAAGTTCAGATGGTAGCAATGGCTACTATTCCTACTTTAAATAATGAGTGTCACTCTATATATATATATATATATATGCGCTAAAATTAAAAAAAAGAAAAAAAGAAAAATCTCGTTTCTGAAAATACAAAAAAAAAATAGTGATGAGTTCATTTACAAATTGTTTCTATCAGTAGGTTTTCTTCGTTTTGTTCCAATTTAAACCTTTTTATTTGTAACTGTTTCTTCTGTTTCTCATATATGTGAAGAAAACAAGTATATAGAATGAAAGCATTACCCATAAATCATTATGTATATATGAACATATATACTTATATTTACAGTTGTATATGTACGTAATGCTCAAAAAAAGTTGACATTTTTAAAGGATTTTGGTTGGCCACTTAGCTTCCTTGCATTTTTACTTCCTTATTGAAATTGTTTTTACTGGTTACTAAACACATGTGTTTGCATTTCTGTCAAGTTTTACTTTGATTTGTGTTTTTTTTTATTGTTGTTGTACTCTCATGGCAACAGTCAAGAGCTAAGTGGTCAGCCGACACAATCTACATGGAGAAGTGTATAGACGTAGACAAGTTTCCTCTAATCTGTACATTGAAGACAATAAATGACTGAATTGTATGCCACAGACATGTCCTTAAATTATTGTAGACGCTTGTTATGCTTTCAGACATGTCGGACATTCTGAAAAGCCAAAACAAATATATTCAATGTTTGGCTTGTTGCAACATTGTCATATATTGATGTTTTTCCCTTCCATTATGAGAGTTCATTTTGGATCTTACATGGAGGAATTGGTGGTGTCACCATATGGGCATATTCTCACAAAAAAAAAGTCATGAAATACATGCTTGTAATCGTTTCAAAAAAGTAACAATATGCATTTTACTTTTGATTCATCCAAATACAGTGCAGATGTATTATTATTTTTTTAGTTTATTTTTTACTTTCCCGTGGTCGCGATACCTTTCTTACTCCCCCCCCCCCCCCCCCCCCCCCCATTGTGGCTGCTTTTAATCTATTTTATTCCCTCCAATAAAACAGTTGTGACAATTTTATTTAGGCTGGGGGAGAAAAAAACAAGTCAAATCTAAGAACGTGATGGAAGGGATATAATATGTGCTGTTCGCAAAAAGAAAAGGTATCGCGCTTTAGAATGTTGCAGTACTGTGATGGTTAGTGAATGTGAATATGGGTATTGAGGACTGGGGGGGTGCAGGGTGACTTTGAAGTCAAAGTGGTGTGACTTTCTGCCTAATTGGAAACACTGCCAGTCAAAATGTTTTTAGTATTTTTTTTTTTTTTTTTTTTTTTTTTATATAAACACTGTTATTTGTGATAAAGATGCATTGAATATAGCTGAGATGTGACTCGCACACACTGCCCCTGTTTTCCCAATAAGACAATCTACTAACAACGTGAAAATGACATTAACAACTTCATAAATAATTTTAATATGATTTTTTTTAGTAGTTTATAAGTGCAATTGAGCAGTCAAGGACTATTAGTTAGTTTTTTTTTTCTTTGTGTTTGTTAGAGTATGAAATAAAAAGAAAAAAAAAAGCATGTAAGCAGCTATATATAGGGCCGATACTACCGGTAAAACTTTAGTTCGCGGAAGAAGCATTTTGGATAAGAAGCGAAACGTCCGACACCTTCAAAAAAGTACAGATGACTGCTGAAGAAACCTTTTCATCCCGTTGTGACAATGATTTGTCATTCAGCAGTTCAACTTTAAAATGTGAAAAGGGACCTCTTGTCCACTTGTGTTGGTATTTACATTGCATTCTTGTCACTTGGAGTATGATAGTGCTGGATAAATGCAGACTTGTAAATATAATAAATATACATTTTCTAGGTAAACCTCACATTTGGGAATTTTTATAGAGGCTATTCAAACCAATAGTTGCGTCCTTTTTAATTATACAGTTTGCCCCCACCCCCTCAAAATAAATGAGGCAAAATCTGAAAATCTAGTCAGTAGTCTAAAATGTATTCAATCTTTGATTTTGTTACACCCTCCACTCCCAGTTGTACAATACCTAGATTTATGTTGCTGTTCTACAACTGTTGTGTCACAATGCAGTTTAGACTACAATCATTTGTTTCTTTTATTGCATGCTCTTTTTCTTTAACTTTCTATCCCTGTTTTTATTTGTAACAATTATGAATGGCAAACCAAATTTGTAATCGACCCATTTCCATAAGTCAAAATTTCCTTGTGTATTTGATGTGTACAATGTGACATAAGACGGCTATTCTATTTTACTAACATGTCATTCAACAATGTATCGGTCATGTATGTTTGTGTTTCAAGCAGGGCTTCAAGCTGAGATTGCTCCTTGGTGTGTTTGAAGCTCGTTGGTTGAACTTGTGCAATACTAATTAATATGTCACTGCGTTCTCCAGAAACCTTTTTGTTATACATCTTGGCAGAAGGTATTGAGACAAAGACAACTTTGGCCCAGCCTGTAGAGATAGATAGATCATTGTGTCCACCTCTTTCTGTCACATCATTGCTCTCACCTGTTGTTTCCTGCAGGGGGTCTGCACCGTCACGCCTCCCCATCCCAAATTCCAATGGATAAACCCATATGGGTGCAAAAGTTCTGTTTTACTCTTTTCCATTTCAACTAATGGTGGTTATAATAAAGGATTTAGACTGTGTTTTAAAAGGTTATTTACTTTGTTTCTCTATTAAAGTGTTTTTATTGAAATTTGCTTCAATGTTTTTTTCTTTCCTTCGTAATCATCCACAGCAAATGACACATTTGTGCTAACCTTTGAACATAACGCATGAAAACTCATTTTCATAATAATAATACAGTAAAGTCTCGTTATATCGATATTCAAGGGAGTCCGAAAAAATATCGATATAACCGGGACTATCGATATATCCGACCCTGTTTGCATGTAATTTTCTCCGTGCGTGCATAGAAATAGTATCGATATAACCGGGACTATCGATATAACGAGACTTTACTGTACTTAATTCAAGCGACTTTCTGAACACCCAAGGACACTTTACAATTAAAAAAAAACAATACATAAAACAACAAATTGAACTAAACCATGAAAGCAAGTTTAAACAGGTGGTTTTTGATTTGAAAGTATGAAGGGAGTCAATGTTACGGATGTTGGGTGGAAGTGAGTTCCAGTGTGGGAGCGGAGCGGCTGAAAGCTCTGCACCCCATCGTGGTGAGACGGGCAGAGGGCATATAGAGGTGGAGGGAGGAAGAGGATCTGAGGGCCAGAGAGGGAACGGAGATTTGAAGTAGGTCAGTTGAGTTTTTAAATTACAATCTATATTTTAGCCATCATACTAAATTTATGGAACCATAATGTGTACTTTTGATTATATTAATAATAATAATACATTTAATTTCTAAGCGCCTTTCAAAACTCAAGGACACTTTACAGTCAAGGGATTTTTTTGTGCGGGTGAGCAGCGGCAGCTCTTCACGCCAGCGTTCACTCTCTTTCAGCTCCCCATGAGGACCTGCAATGCCTTCTCTGCTGGCCTTAAAATATCTGAATCAGACTGACTAAATTTTGTCCATAAATTCTGATTAAATTGTCTTTCGGCTTCGCATCAGGGCCTGCAAGGCTTTCTCTGCTGGCCTCAAAAGATCTGAATCACACACTAATTAGATTTTGTCCATCAATTTTTATTAAGTTGTCTTTCAGCTTCCCATCAGGGCCTGCAAGGCCTTCTCTGCTGGCCTTAAAATATCTGAATCACAGACTGACTAATTATATTTTGTCCATAAATTCCGATTAAATTGTCTTTCAGCTTCTCATCTGGGCCTTCAAGGCCTTCTCTGCTGGGCTCAAAAGATCTGAATCATAGACTAATTATATTGTGTCCATAAATTCTGATTAAATTGTCTTTCAGCTTCCCATCAGGGCCTGCAAGGCCTTCTCTGCTGGCCTTAAAATATCTGAATAACAGACTGACTAATTATATTTTGTCCATAAATTCCGATTAAATTGTCTTTCGGCTTCTCATCTGGGCCTTCAAGGCCTTCTCTGCTGGCCTCAAAAGATCTGAATCATAGACTAATTATATTGTGTCCATAAATTCTGATTAAATTGTCTTTCAGCTTCCCATCAGGGCCTGCAAGGCCTTCTCTGCTGGCCTTAAAATATCTGAATCACAGACTGACTAATTATATTTTGTCCATAAATTCTGATTAAATTGTCTTTCAGCTTCTCATCTGGGCCTTCAAGGCCTTCTCTGCTGGGCTCAAAAGATCCGAATCATAGACTAATTATATTGTGTCCATAAATTCTGATTAAATTGTCTTTCAGCTTCCCATCTGGGCCTTCGAGGCCTTCTCTGCTGGCCTCAAAAGATCTGAATCATAGACTAATTCTATTGTGTCCATAAATTCTGATTAAATTGTCTTTCAGCTTCCCATCAGGGCCTGCAGAAGTGTGTACAGTACCTGAACCGCAATGCCATGATCTCATTTGATCAACAACACAAAGGTAGTTTTTCCAAGCATATTTATTTTGCATTAAGAAGGTACACAAAATATGCAGCATTTCAAAGTTCAACCTTATGAATAACACCTACGACAAGTCACCAAAATGCATGAGCATGTATATATTTAAAATAAAATCAGATGCTTCTGTCTTATAGTCATTCACTATCCAACAATGCGTGTACCTGCAAAATGGAAGTTTTCACACTGAAAGGGAAACAAATTCAATGGTGGTACGCCTTAAATTGATTAAACTGTTTACACTTTATATGTAATTGCAGTAATTGCAAAGAAAATATATTGAATGTTCAGACTGAGTAACTTTGCTTTTAGTTTTGTAATGACTTGTGAAATACCCCCAAAATAAATGAACATTAAAGGACAACCGACGTCACTTTTTTGTTTTTTAACTGACATCAGAAAAACGTTTTATAGCATCTAAAATACCCAAAACACGTAGTATGATGATTTTAGTCAAATGCAAAACACCAATAAAAATGACTTAAAGTGTCCTCAATCTACAAAAAATTGAGCTGCAAATTGGCCATTTTCAGAAAGTCCCGCCCCCAGTTCGTGACGTCATGCCAAGACGTCTTGCATTTCTGCAGAATCAAAACAATGGCTTCAGATTCGGAGAATATGTTTTCTTGTTACATATCCAGTTATGAATATGATTCAAATAGTTCTGAAGAGGAAAGCATACGTTTGCAATCGATTAAAGAATTATATGTGCCATTTTGAGGCAACATTGGGGGAAAATCTCTCACCTGAAAAAAAGAGGCACAAAATGGCGACCTCCAGTGGCCACCTCCGCTTCCACAGGCTGATAAATTCCTTGTATGGAGCTCGGACTCCCTCTTCTGGTGGCTTTTGGGTGCAACACGAGGTCCCCAGACCAAACAAGTACAGCAAAATACATTGACGTGATGGAAGGACTGCTACAATGCGTCTTTTTTTTACGGTCAAGGACGGTCCTTTAGTGACGTCACTTACGGACTCGTCACCAACTCAAAAACAAGACTTCCTGAATATTCAGCGCGAGTCTTAAAACGTAAAATATAGCTATATGCCGTGGAATCTTTGTAAAATACGCTCTGTAGAAGTCATTTGAAGCCATTTTACAAATTATGGACACAACTTGTCCGGAGACGTCGGTTGTCCTTTAAATATGTACAATATATCATACATAAGGCAAGAGACTTCATGCATCATTCTTATCAATATATGACCATATATTGCATAAATTGCATGTGATCTCATTCAGTCAGCAAACCCTTGACTGAGGTATACTTGCACACCTGAATAAAAACCAAGAGTATCACAAATTCAGAAAAAAATGAAGTAGATTTCATTGTGCAGGCTTACCAAACATTTTTGGCCGTTTTGTGTCAATATAGTGTACAGCTCTGTCTGTCTTCCTGCGTGTCAACAAAGGGATTTTGTGTGCTTCATCAACGATGGTTCAGCAGATGACATGTTCCTTTACATTTCTCTTACTAATCTTAGAAGCGATACAAAACATTGAAGTTGTTTCATGGTTGGGAGGCAAAGCCGTTCCCATCACGGCCACGGTCCTTGCAATTCCGAACTAATAGGTCTGCTTTTTACTCCACTGGCTCGGGCTCGGCATCCATGCAGGTCTCCCAAGGGTTCCTGGGCATTTGTGGCATGGAGAGGATGAGGAGTGCAATGCCGGTGAGAAAGAGCAGGACGAAGCCGGCGCAAGCGCATCCGAATGACCAGCTGTAGTAGTACTGAATCCAGATGGTGTCCTCACTCTCGATCATGCGTTTAACCGACTGCCGCATCACCTCCAGTGAAATGAACGAACACAGACCTGCAAAGATAAGAACGTAATCGTCAATGGCGGCGGCGCAGATGACGTGTTTGTCATTGGAGGAACCTACCTGAAAAAGCAAAGAACATTCCGGAAGGTTTGAGGAGGTATAATCTTCCTTTTCCTTTACCCGTGAAGGAACCGATCAAACACAACGATCCTAAGATCATGAAGGCCACACCGAAGATGGAGATGGCCGCAGCGGAGATGTTGTACTCTGTCACAAGAAATCAGACACCTAGAACCCATTGTCAACCAACCACATGAGTCATAATCATTACTGCGCAATTACTTTCGGGCTTCCTTCATTCAAGGTTTACAGATTGCTAGTCTTACACTTGATCTTTTATTCTTTTCCCTCAGTGAATTCTTTCTCACACCACATTTAACTGCAGGGCTGTTTGTAGTGACGAGACGTGTCGTGATCATGCACCGCTGTGGTTTATCAACACAATGCTCACACTTGAGTGAATAACACAACAACGAGGCAATCATTCGAGCGAAAACTTGCGGCACTGATAGATGTGTTTTTTTTTTTTGCGGGATGGGAGCATGGTAGAGGTCGCTATAGCATATGTCACACTGCTACAGAATGTTGCGACAGGTCGAAAAGCCGCGGTGACGTCACGACCACAGGTAGACTAAGTTGGTGGCACACTAAACACGTTGACAAAGCAACTCCTCTCCTCTCATTCCTCCGGACACAACAGTCGCTTATGTTTTGAATGGATGCATCTTTACTCTCGGGTGTGGAGGCATTTTAATACACGCATTTGCCTCCATCCGATGCATCTGCTGCAGCGGGGACAGCTGGGAATGCAAATGCGGCAAAGCTGCACAAGCGCACGATGACAGATTGAAAGCAGCAGCCTTAAAGCCAGCATTGTATGAGGGTGTGTCAATCACAGCGAGGGACTCACCTTTCTGCGTTTTGTGTTCAAAAATCTCAGTGTCCTGTCCAGGTGTAAAGTGGCCGAAGTAAGTGCAGTTTTCATCTAAAGGGATCAAACAGTAAATGTTAGTCACAGTAGTAATAACATAAATGTATTATTATTATTATTATTATTATTATTATTATTATTATTATTATTATTATTATTATTATTATTATTAAAGGACAACCAACACCACTTTTTTTGTTTCCTAACTGACATCAGAACAACGTTTTATAGCATCTAAAATACCTAAAACAGGCAGGATGATATTTTTAGTCAAATGCAAAACACACAAAAAAAAATGACTTAAAGTGTCTAAAAACTACTTCAAATTGAACACGGAAGTGGCCAGTTTCAGAAAGTCCCGCCCCCACTTCGTGGTGTCACGCCAAGACGTCTTGCCTTGCTCGAGAATCAAAACAATGGCTTCAGATTCGGAGAAGATGCTTTCTTGTTACTCATCCAGTTATGAATAGGATTCAAATAGTTCTGAAGAGGAAAGCATACGTTTGCAATCGATTAAAGAATTTATTCCGTGTCATTTTGAGGCATCTGGACAGAAATGTAGCACCCCAAAAATGCAGAAGATGGCGACAAGGCTCCGTTGCAAATGGGCTGATTTTCTTTTGGGAATTTGTGTCAACTAAAATCAAATCGTAGTCTTGGTGCAACACACAATGATTCACCATTGCGTTATTTATGTGTTTTCCTTCTAATTTCACCATCATCACGGATCAACACGAAGTTTTCAGACCAAACAAAGTTCCGCAAAATGCATTGACGTGATGAAAGGACGGCTACAGTGTGTCCTTTCTCAGTCAGGGGGCGTTCCTTCCGTGACGTGACATCAGGAATCGTCACCAACTCAAAAACAATATTCAGCGCGAGTCTTAAAACGTAAAATATAGCTATATGCGGTGGAATCTTTGTAAAATACGCTCAGTAGAAGTCATTTGAAGCGAATTTAGAAATTATGGACACAACTTGTCCGGAGGTGTCGGTTGTATACAGTACTTCCCTCCAAAATGTTACCAAAGATGACCAGTCCCAAAATATCTGGGCGTGTCAATTTCCATTAAAAAAATGTTCACATTGTCTTCTTAAATTATTCTTAATGAGCAACAGTCTCTCATCATTGTTTTTCTTAGGGCAGTGCACTTGTGAACAGTGTCCTTCAACTGATTGTGTTCGACTTCGCGGTCTGGGTTGTAATTTCTTGTTGAGTGGCAAAACGTAACGAGTTATTCAAAGACCTCTGGCATATTACTACATCCGTATGTATGTTGTGAATTGACACCTGTCATTTCTTGAAACGTAGAGCCCATGCATGATACTTTGCATTCAAGCAACAAAAAGCGCTGTTGACAGAACCATAAAATGTATGTTGCATGTTATTTATTGCTCAAACATTCTCCAAAAAGTTTTGGCCCCGCCAATTGTAACTTGGTATACATTAAGCGCCACCTGTTGTCGCTGTACGGTGTGAATATGTACATCTATAAGTAACTTCATAGTGTCACGTCTCTCCTACAAAGATCCCGTCTGACATCTTGAAGGTCTAGACCTGATGTCAAAGTCAAGGCCCAAATCTCAAATCAATATCAGACCACTTGTGGTAATATATTTGATCGACACAGGGAAGTTTACTGTTCAAATGTTAGCTTTGGTCTCAAAGTGCGGAATTTTCGCAGTCTTGGGTCAATTGTCAATCACAGTGCACATATAGACAAATAATAAATAGTGTAGGAACTGCCATTGTAGTTCTCCAAAGTTCAAATGAAATCATATATTTGCGCAAATGCTCCTCAAAACAACATGTTTTGAGACACATGGAAATCTCGTCACCTCCATTGACCATATTAGCCTGCTCTGTTCTTCTAGGGATGTCAAATATACGGCCCGCGGGCCGGAACCGACCCCCAAGGAGGTTTGATCAGGCCCGCAGGATAATTTAAAAGTGGGAAAAAAATGCACAAACGACATGGAATTCATATTTTAATGAGGTGCAATTCAAGGATTGTCCACTAGGAGCAGAGTTGTGCTGTTTCGATCAACGTAGAAGAAAACAGCTGTTTTTTTTAACCGCGGTGTTTTTTTCCAACCGCGGTTTCAACACCCTCATTAGTCAAAATGTCAGACTCATCACAGCGAAAAATATGACAGCAGTAATTCATCAGCATAACTAAGCCTGTGTTGCCCTATGCTGTCTATTGTACGAACGATCCAAATTCAACCTCACCCCACCATGGCGATTTAGTGAAGGATTTTCCTGTGTTATGAAAATAGCTTCTTTTACTCCCCTGCCATACCATCTATTTTATTTCGCTGAGATTTTAACCTCATTGTCGTCAAATGAGTGGTAGCTTGCTTTTAGGTGCATATGTACTGCCGATCGAGGCCACTAGTATTATCCCTGTGATGTTGGTGAAGTCATCGATAAAATAGTTCGTATGCCAAAATTATATTCTCGCGGATTTAGCGTTAACGTTAAATTTAACGTTAGCTAAAGCGTTTGTAAGCCAAAGGTTCTTATTTGGTATGAAGGAACAAATGTGAATTCAAGATTTCTTTATAAAAGATAAATTCAGTGGATACTGCACAAGTTATGTCAAAAAGCAATCATATATAGAAGACCGGAAAAGGTATAATAATGGAGATATTATATAAATATAATATCATATATTTCACATATATTTACTGGCCTTTTGCACCATTCCATGTGACATTCCTTCAACTCGTCTTAAAGTGAGCGGAAAACTACCCCAGTACGGTTCTTAAGATTCAAACAGGGAAAAGATCAGTATTTCCAAGTAAAGGCACTTCACTGATGTCTCACAGTGAGAGCGCATGGAAAACGAGATTAAGAATTCACATGCATGTTGCATATTCATCACGCATCCCGCATCACTTTGCATGATCTAATGCAATAGCATCTTGTCATAGCGGCTTTGCCGTTACACGCGTCAACGTTCTCACTGCATGATCAGAGATGGGTGTGCTTTCGTTGAAAATACGGTGCCTTGAAATAAAAAGCTCACTTTGTTTCACGTGGCATTGAAACAATACATATATAACGGCATGCGCGGCATCATGACAAATAACATTTGGGGAAAGGCGGTGTGGAGGGCACGTGGTTAGCAGTTCTCTTGTTATCAGCTTAAAGGACAACCGACGTCACTTTTTTGTTTTTTAACTGACATCAGAAAAAACGTTTTATAGCATCTAAAATACCCAAAACACGAAGTATGATATTCTTAGTCAAATGCAAAACACCAATAAAAATGACTTCAAGTGTCCAAAATCTGCAAAAAATTGAGCTGCGAATTGGGCATTTTCAGAAAGTCCCGCCCCCAGTTCGTGACGTCACGCCAAGACGTCTTGCATTGCTAGTGAATCAAAACAGTGGTTTCAGATTCGGAGAATATGCTTTCTTGTTACACATCCAGTTATGAATATGATTCAAATAGTTCTGAAGAGGAAAGCGTACATGTTTGCAATTGATTAAATAATTTATTTGTGCCATTTTGAGGCAACATTGAGGGGAAATGTATCACCCAAAAAGAGGCAGAAAATGGCGACCGAGCTCCTGTGAGGAATGAATCAGCCCGTTTCCACAGGCTGATAAATTCCTTCCATGGAGCTTGGACCCCCTCTGCTGGTGGCTTTTGGGTGTAACACAAGGTTTTCAAAAAAATAGTACCGCAAAATACATTGACGTAATGGAAAGACGCTACAATGCGTCTTTTTTACGGTCAGGAGGCGGTCCTTTTCTGACGTCACGTACGGACTCGTCACCAACTCAAAAACAAGACTTCCGGAATATTCAGCGCGAGTCTTAAAACATAAAATATAGCTATATGCGGTGGAATCTTTGTAAAATACGCTCAGAAGAAGTAATTTGAAGCCATTTTACAAATTATGGACACAACTTGTCCAGAGACGTCGGTTGTCCTTAAGTAATTAGATGTGCCTCATAAAACGCCTCTTGACTTGATTATTATTTCAGAGTTGTGCCACTCCAAATGGGAACTCCACCATTCTCCGCATGCCACAGAGAAGCCTGGCACTCCCCATGTGTTCCCTCCCTCCAAGAAAATGTCCTGTGATCGCTCAACGGCGGCCAAATGTCAGCAGCCGTTTCGCTTGACTGCATTACGCCTCACAACTTTTGTTGAGTGTGGGGTAATTTGAACGTTTGGAAATGTGAAGGCAGCAAGGCGAATTCTTGCTCGGGTGGGATAACAAAGTTTGGAGCTCAGTTGGCTTCTTACAGGTGGTGCAGTCACTCAAGACGAGACTCGGACCGATTGTGAACGCTCGCACGCCGCAGCTGCCAACAACGACAGCTGAGTATTCACAAAGCCTATATTTGTATCTCTAATGACTCCTCGCAGACTTGACATAGCATCACATCACATCACATCACATCAGATATACTGTACAAAATGCATTATATAAATATAACATGCGTAGCCATACTGGGTTTATTGTCCACGTTCTATGTCTGCTGTGATGGTCACATAAAAGTCAAAGCAACATTCTCAGAAATCCTTTCTTATTCTTTTGAACTGTGATGCAACGATTGGCTTTGGATGGAATGTCTTTTGATGAAGTGGAACCACTAAAGTAAGAATGAGGTGAGAGCAGAAGAACTAAGTGACAAATGACAAAGATTGCACATTTAGTGCAAGTTATGTGATGCCAACAGACTCGTTCAAGGAGTTAAGCTGATAAAGTTGTATCTATGTTGTAACTATAAGCGTGGTTCATTTCTTTCATACGCAATGTAGCTTTTTTTGTCTTTTCTCTTGACTTTATTCTTATTTCTTTTTTCCTCTCTTCTTTTTATTTCTTTAGCTATCCAGCTATCTATCTATCTAGCTAGTTACCTAGCTGGCTATCTATTAGCTAAAGATAATGACTGTGGGCAACAGGTAGCAAGCACCTAATACTACAACATTAATAGCCTGTTTTAAAAAAAGTGATTGGGCACCATCAATGTCAACAATCTTAGCTCTCTATTAGCTAGCTATCTATTGGCGATCTGTTAGCTAGCTAGCTAGCTAGCTTTCTATCTATTTGAGTTACTTCCGGGATGAGTGAACGCTGGCACGTGTGGCTGCTGCTGCTCACCCACAGAAAAACAAAAATCCTGTGACTGTAAAGTGAACGTGGGAGTTTTGAAAGGTTCCTACAAATTAAATGTATTCTTCTTCTTCTTCTCCTTCTTCTTCTCATTATCATTATTATTATTACTAATAAAATTTGACTGTAGTTAAATTTTAGTGGGTGATGAATAAGGTTAAGCCGCTGCTGTGTAATCATGAAATCTACAATAAGACCTTAATAGTAGCTCAGGCTACATTTCATCTTACTGCCTTACTCATGGTATTAGACCTGTTTTTTATCAGCGGCTTTTGACACCGCCCTTAAAGACGTGCGGCTGTGATAAACAATAACGTTCCTCTCCAAATACAGAACCGGAAAAGGTATAATAATGGAGATATTATATAAATATAATATCATATATTTCACATATATTTACTGGCCTTTTGCACCATTCCATGTGACATTCCTTCAACTCGTCTTAAAGTGAGCGGAAAACTACCCCAGTACGGTTCTTAAGATTCAAACTGGGAAAAGATCAGTATTTCCAAGTAAAGGCACTTCACTGATGTCTCACAGTGAGAGCGCATGGAAAACGAGATTAAGAATTCACATGCATGTTGCATATTCATCACGCATCCCGCATCACTTTGCATGATCTAATGCAATAGCATCTTGTCATAGCGGCTTTGCCGTTACACGCGTCAACGTTCTCACTGCATGATCAGAGATGGGTGTGCTTTTGTTGAAAATACGGTGCCTTGAAATAAAAAGCTCACTTTGTTTCACGTGGCATTGAAACAATACATATATAACGGCATGCGCGGAATCATGACAAATAACATTTGGGGAAAGGCGGTGTGGAGGGCACGTGGTTAGCAGTTCTCTTGTTATCAGCTTAAAGGACAACCGACGTCACTTTTTTGTTTTTTAACTGACATCAGAAAAAACGTTTTATAGCATCTAAAATACCCAAAACACGAAGTATGATATTCTTAGTCAAATGCAAAACACCAATAAAAATGACTTCAAGTGTCCAAAATCTGCCAAAAAATTGAGCTGCGAATTGGGCATTTTCAGAAAGTCCCGCCCCCAGTTCGTGACGTCACGCCAAGACGTCTTGCATTGCTAGTGAATCAAAACAGTGGCTTCAGATTCGGAGAATATGCTTTCTTGTTCCACATCCAGTTATGAATATGATTCAAATAGTTCTGAAGAGGAAAGCGTACATGTTTGCAATTGATTAAATAATTTATTTGTGCCATTTTGAGGCAACATTGGGGGGAAATGTATCACCCAAAAAGAGGCAGAAAATGGCGACCGAGCTCCTGTGAGGAATGAATCAGCCCGTTTCCACAGGCTGATACATTCCTTCCATGGAGCTTGGACCCCCTCTGCTGGTGGCTTTTGGGTGTAACACAAGGTTTTCAAAAAAATAGTACCGCAAAATACATTGACGTAATGGAAAGACGCTACAATGCGTCTTTTTTACGGTCAGGAGGCGGTCCTTTTCTGACGTCACGTACGGACTCGTCACCAACTCAAAAACAAGACTTCCGGAATATTCAGCGCGAGTCTTAAAACATAAAATATAGCTATATGCGGTGGAATCTTTTTAAAATACGCTCAGAAGAAGTAATTTGAAGCCATTTTACAAATTATGGACACAACTTGTCCAGAGACGTCGGTTGTCCTTAAGTAATTAGATGTGCCTCATAAAACGCCTCTTGACTTGATTATTATTTCAGAGTTGTGCCACTCCAAATGGGAACTCCACCATTCTCCGCATGCCACAGAGAAGCCTGGCACTCCCCATGTGTTCCCTCCCTCCAAGAAAATGTCCTGTGATCGCTCAACGGCGGCCAAATGTCAGCAGCCGTTTCGCTTGACTGCATTACGCCTCACAACTTTTGTTGAGTGTGGGGTAATTTGAACGTTTGGAAATGTGAAGGCAGCAAGGCGAATTCTTGCTCGGGTGGGATAACAAAGTTTGGAGCTCAGTTGGCTTCTTACAGGTGGTGCAGTCACTCAAGACGAGACTCGGACCGGTTGTGAACGCTCGCACGCCGCAGCTGCCAACAACGACAGCTGAGTATTCACAAAGCCTATATTTGTATCTCTAATGACTCCTCGCAGACTTGACATAGCATCACATCACATCACATCAGATATACTGTACAAAATGCATTATATAAATATAACATGCGTAGCCATACTGGGTTTATTGTCCACGTTCTATGTCTGCTGTGATGGTCACATAAAAGTCAAAGCAACATTCTCAGAATTATTTTCTTATTCTTTTGAACTGTGATGCAACGATTGGCTTTGGATGGAATGTCTTTTGATGAAGTGGAACCACTAAAGTAAGAATGAGGTGAGAGCAGAACTAAGTGACAAATGACAAAGATTGCACATTTAGTGCAAGTTATGTGATGCCAACAGACTCGTTCAAGGAGTTAAGCTGATAAAGTTGTATCTATGTTGTAACTATAAGCGTGGTTCATTTCTTTCATACGCAATGTAGCTTTTTTTGTCTTTTCTCTTGACTTTATTCTTATTTCTTTTTTCCTCTCTTCTTTTTATTTCTTTAGCTATCCAGCTATCTATCTATCTATCTAGTTACCTAGCTGGCTATCTATTAGCTAAAGATAATGACTGTGGGCAACAGGTAGCAAGCACCTAATACTACAACATTAATAGCCTGTTTTAAAAAAAGTGATTGGGCACCATCAATGTCAACAATCTTAGCTCTCTATTAGCTAGCTATCTATTGGCGATCTGTTAGCTAGCTAGCTAGCTAGCTTTCTATCTATTTGAGTTACTTCCGGGATGAGTGAACGCTGGCACGTGTGGCTGCTGCTGCTCACCCACAGAAAAACAAAAATCCTGTGACTGTAAAGTGAACGTGGGAGTTTTGAAAGGTTCCTACAAATTAAATGTATTCTTCTTCTTCTTCTCCTTCTTCTTCTCATTATCATTATTATTATTACTAATAAAATTTGACTGTAGTTAAATTTTAGTGGGTGATGAATAAGGTTAAGCCGCTGCTGTGTAATCATGAAATCTACAATAAGACCTTAATAGTAGCTCAGGCTACATTTCATCTTACTGCCTTACTCATGGTATTAGACCTGTTTTTTATCAGCGGCTTTTGACACCGCCCTTAAAGACGTGCGGCTGTGATAAACAATAACGTTCCTCTCCAAATACAGAAAGCGGACTCGGAGAACCCCCGTGAGGTTCATGACTCTCAAGCAGGGAAACATTGTCTGCTAGCATGGCAATGGCTGCTCATCAGGCTTATTTATTGATATAAACCTACAATTTGAAGTAGTTGTCTAAATAGACCACATGCAAGAAAATAACCTGTTCACGTGATGGTCTGTACTGCAAAATATTAAGGATTTATGGGCTTTGGAAACATTAAAGGACAACCGACGTCTCTGGACAAGTTGTGTCCATAATTTATAAAATGTCTTCAAATGACTTCTAATGAGTGTATTTTACAAAGATTCCACCGCATATAGCTATATTTTACGTTTTAAGACTCGCGCTGAATATTCCGGAAGTCTCGTTTACGATGGCGACAAAAGCTCCGTGTAAGGAATTAATCAGCCTGTGGAAACGGGCTGATTAATTCCTTACGCGGAGCTTTGTCGCCATTTTCTGCCTCTTTTTGGTGCTACATTTCCCGCCCCCAGATACCTCAAAATGGCACGGAATGAATTTTTTAATTGATTGCAAACATGTATGCTTTCCTCTTCAGAACTATTTGAATCATATTCATAACTGGATGAGTAACAAGAAAGCATATTCTCCGACTCTGAGGCCATTGTTTTGATTCTTCAGCAAGGCAAGACGTCCTGGGGTGACACCACGAACAAGGGGGCGGGACCTTCTGAAACTGGCCACTTCCGGGTTCATTTTTTTTGCAGATTTTGGACACTTTAAGTCATTTTTATTGGTGTTTTGTATTTGACTAAAAATATCATACTGTGTGTTTTGGGTATTTTAGATGCTATAAATGTCAGTTAGGAAACAAAAAAAGTGTTGTCCTTTAAATGTCTGGAAGCAATCATCGCTGGATTAATTACAACCTGAAACAAGATATATTTTGTCATATGTTGATGAATGATGTTGTTTATTGACTTCCAAAAATGATTGTGTTTTAAAAAACTGGAAATTCATGTTTTCAATGAAAATGTTTTCTTATGTTTTAAAATATCTAATTTTGTTAAAAAAAAGAGCAATACACGTTTTATTTTATTATTTTAAAGTCCATCGCAGGAGACTCAGATGTTTTCTGTGTCCCAAAAAGGAGCACTGATGGCCTCATTTGTCATTTTGATACTCTGCAGCATACAATCATGTTTGAAAACCAGAGAGTGGAACGCCGAGGATGTAAAATCGAAAATGCTTTTGTCAACTGTGTTTCTCAGGTCCAAAAATCCAAAACTCACAGACACACCTTCAGTTTACACATCGTCATTTTGAATGCTGGATTCCAGTTTCCACCTTAAGAATCTTTTTGAAGTCTGCCTTTTATTTATTATGGAACTGTAAATTTCAACCAAAAACTGTATATATATATATATATATATATATATATATATATATATATATATATATATATATATATATATATATATATATATATATATATATATAATATATATCGTTATATCGATATTCAAGGGATCCAATTTACTTTCGATGCTGTGAAATGTAAATGTCTCCGACTGTGAGCATGTAATAAAGGCATGCATAGAAATCCAATCCAATCCAACACGAAGTTTTCAGACCAAACAAAGTACCCAAAATGCATTGTGTGTCGCTTTCTCAGTCAGGGGCGTTCCTGACGTGACATCACGTCAGGAATCGTCACCAACTCGAAAACAAGACTTCCTGAATATTCAGCGCGAGACTTAAAACGTAAAATATAAATGGAATCTTTGTAAAATACGCTCCGTAGAATTTATTTGAAGTGATTTTACAAATTATGGACACAACTTGTCCAGAGGCGTCGGATTTTTCAGGTTGAAAACAGTGGCATGAAACCTGGGCTCACCTCCTGGCAGGGTGATGGGTCCACAACCATGCTTCTCCTGGTACTGGTCAGCGCTGATGTAGATTTGCTTCTTACACAGTCTCCAGAGGCCAAAGTGGGCCGCCTCACAGGTCTCATTGACCTTCTTCACCGGAGGGCTCAGCACAGCCCAGTAGTCCGTCACTACGGCCGTGAACATGCAGGCCATGCCCACCAACAGCACAAAAATGGCAATATTTATCTTTGTGCGCTTTTCCATCCCTCCAGTTGCTCAGCTTTCAATCTAGCGAGAAAAAAAAGAAACTAATCTATTATCGTCTGCACATTCGACTTCAGTTCACTTTGACAGCAGCAACTTTGTGTCTTCTTGTCTCTCCGTCTGTGTTTTGGGCGTGCGCCTGTGCTTCCAAACGAAGAGGGTCAAACTGGTCCGTCCCGCTCGCTCCGATCTGCTCTCTGACTGAGAGGGTTGCGAGTTTAGAGGCACAGCTGTTGATGTAGATCAGGAAAACCGATGACCAAACGAACTGTCTGCCTTTGCGGTCAAAGTGGACAGCGGCGGTGTTGGGTGCTGGTTGGTGTTTTCAAATAGGAGTGGCGGGGGTTTTAATGCTATTAATGTGACTGATGAGTCAAGTAGTGCACCTATCTCATTGCTCACAACATATATGAATGCTTGTAAATCGACCCATAAAAAACACTGAACCGCCTCAGAAAACCCTCTGTCAAACTGTAAAAAGTGGTCTGCCTATCAACACAAAGGATGGAATGGCAACTGCTCTTTTTTTTCGATTCTAAAAGTAGAAGAGTATTTGTTTGGAAATACGAAATGAAGCCACTCTGTCTCCCAAGTGCTATAAAATAAACAAATATCCTTCTCACCGAATGCCACAAAATGGAAACTTGGACCAAATGTGAGGGGTTGGTGATTCAATTTGCATTTTGTGTCATTTATTGAAGTTGTAACTTAAAGGACAACCGCCGTCACTTTTTTGTTTCTTAACTGACATCAGAAAAACGTTTTTATAGCATCTAAAATACCCAAAACATACAGGCTGATTGTTTTAGTCAAATGCAAAACACCAATAAAAATGAGTTAAAGTGTCCCAAAAGTACTTCAAAATGACCTCGGAGATGGCGCGTTTCAGAAGGTCCCGCCCCCTTGTTCGTGACATCACGTCAGGAGGTCTTGCCTTGCTCGAGAATCAAAAGAATTGCTTCAGATTCGGACAAGATGCTTTCTTGTTACTCATCCAGTTATGAATATGATTCAAATAGTTCTGAAGAGGAAAGCATACATGTTTGCAATCGATTAAATAATTTATTCCCTGTCATTTTGAGGTATCTGGGGGGGGAAATGTAGCACCCCAAAAATACAGAAGATGGCGACAAAGCTCCGTGGAAACGGGCTGATTTTTTTCCCTTAGAATTTTTGTCCGCGAATATCAAATAGTTGCTCGGTCAACACACAACGATTCACCATCGCGTTATTTATGTGTTTTCCTTCTAATTTCGCCATCAACATGGATCAACATGAAGTTTTCATGCAGACCAAACAAAATACCGCAAAATGCATTGACGTGATGAAAGGACTGCTACAGTGTGTCCTTTTTCGGTCAGGTGCGTTCCTTCAGTGACGTGACGCGAGGACCCGTCACCAACAAAAAAACAAGACTTTCGGAATATTCAGTGCGAGTCTTAAAACGTAAAATATAGCTATATGCGGTGGAATCTTTCTAAAATACGCTCAGTAGAAGTCATTTGAAGCCATTTTACAAATTATTGTCCGGAGGGGTCGGTTGTTCTTTAAAGTCACTTCTTGCTTTATTTTATAACCAAAGCAGCATCTATAAACAGTGGACAATTATTGTAGTGGCTGTTTTTCAAAGTGTAGCATGTTTCCTTAGTATGACTTGAAGGAAATTACATGACATCCCACAGGCATCCTTTTTATAGTGTCACGGTTCTGTTTAGGACCAACAGGTGCCACTGTGGATGTCAACCTGCAGTGGCACTCCTGTTGGTCATTATGTCATTACAGTAGTCGTATAAAAGGACTCCCGGCATGACCATTCGGGGTCAGGTCGTTGTTTGTTTGCTAATGTCACGTTGTGGACAGGTTTGTTTTGAGCTCATGTCTTGTTCCAGCAAAAGAATCATTGTTGAGAAAAATGTCAGACCAGATCCAACTAAACAGCTTTTACTGATGGACAGAAGGAGAAGACACCCAAATTCAGCAGTGGGGAAACAAGGTCATAAGACCTGTTTGGTATGAGGAAGTTACATACACACACAGACACATGCAGACTCAAAATAAGTCCATTCTAAATCAAGGCTAAGTGACTTGGGAGTTGAGAATGTGCACACTCATCAATGACATGTCCATGAAGCAGAGTTTAACTGATCCCAAACTGGGCAAATTATTCAATCCATCAAGCCGAGTCGAGTTTGTCCAATCATAAGAATGAAGCGTGCGATCGTCTTGATAGCTGTGTGCACACACATCACTCGCTTTGCTCAAGCTCATGTTATGAGACGCTGGCAAGGAAGTATTCACCAGCCTGTTAGCTCAGTCAAGCATTAATTTCCCTCATGCATTTTCACTTTAACACCTCGTGTTTTTCGACTGTCTGCCATCAAGCGTCTTAGCATAGCAGGCCTGCATCATTAACCAGAAATAGCATCTCAACTGTAGCGCATGGAAAATAATCTCCCACATGTTTACTTAAGCACAATTCAACTTTTCAATTATTAAAAAAATACAATGACATGACCGCAATAAACATATTACAAACACCATAAACAGTTTCCATGCCACCGTGACACCATTTCGGTAAAACATTCAATAAAACAGAAATCTTGGTCTGGTCACAAAGATTTTTTTGTTTGTTTGTTTTTTTTTCTTTTTGTGTGAGGTCAAACTCAGGCAGTTCATAACAAAGACTTCATAACTATTAAATAACCCCGTCTCATAACAGTCCAGTTTAGATAACAAAGCAATGATTCAACACAACAGCATTTCGTTCATATTTTGGCTGCGGTGACCCAAAAAGATGCATACCCATGAAAATTTCAATTGTGGCTTTGATTAAAAAGCAATTTATTTCAAATTACAACCACACATTATTCAGTTTATGGAAGACCATTCACCATAGTTTTGGCTATTTCTGTCAATTTTTAGTCAATTTATGGCTTTCCCAAGTTGTGTTCCAAATGTCCACCATTTCGTTGCAAGCAAACCTGTACTCGTCTGACAAAGTTGTCAATCACTTTGACACACTCTTCTTTCGAGACCCAAAAAGATGCGTCCTACGGAGTCCCTCACTGCAGCAATGTTTTCTCCCAAAAGAGGAGTGTGTAAAAGTGATTGACAGCTTTGTCAGACGGATACAGGTTTACTTGCAATGAAATGGTGAAAGGCAGAGTGTAGACTGCAAGGTTAAAATATCCCATCAATCAGGCTCCACAAACAACCCGTACGCTTGATGCAAAAAGCTATCAACCCAGATAAACAGAACACAGTTGATTAGGAACTAGATAAAATATTATCACAGAGAAAGCACCGACAAAGGATCATTCCTCAAGATGGTGAAAGAAGAAGGTTACGTTCCTCATCAAGTGTTTAATGCTGATGAAACCGGCCACTCCATTCCATCAAGCAATCAACCATCACAAAGGTAAATAAAATGACTTTATTTATACAGTACAGTTCATTTCTTTAATTATAATACCATATATACATTTATTATACATAAAATAAGGTATATTTTGTGTAGTTTTAAGGCTTAGAAAATTAGAAAGTAGAAAATTATGTTTTACAGGGACCTGGAAACGGATTATTCTCATTTTAATGGTTTCCTATGGGAAATTAATTTTTGGGAGACACACTTTTCGCCGTACACACTCTATCTGCGAACCAATTAAGTTTGTAAGCCAATGTATCATTGTAATAGCAAGTGTGTCCCTATACAGCCTTTTGTAAAGTCCGAAAAGAGCGTTCAGACAGGTGTGGTCCTCCTGTTACGGCCATCTTTCACATCATTCTGGAAGCAGTTGTGGACCTGTAAGAAGCCAGAGTCACTCTCAGGACTGTATTGCCTCGCCCCTTTTAAAGGGTCCCTGCGGAAGGTATAGAGGGAAATGTCTCCCACCTGTAAACTCATCTCCCCGCCAAATCCTCCCCCCCGCTTTAGCCCTCCCGGGGAGGGCTCAGACGACCTGGAGCTGGAACGCGAGCGCCTCCGTCTGCGGTGGTAGCTCGGGATACGCGAGTACGGCGAAGAGCAGTCCCTAGATTTGATAAAGTCACGTCTGGCTCGGCCGCGTGTCTCTTTGTTTTTTTCGATGTATATGTTGACGGTAAGGACCCCCACTGATTCTGCCACTATGAAGGAGAGTGCTCCAAAGTAGAAGGACCAACCGTAGTTGTACTGGTTCTTCTTGTCCTCGTCTTTCTTGTCGCTGGGATCACCGGCGTTGCTGGAGATGTAAACAATGATGCCGATGATATTGCTCAGACCTGGAGAGACAGAGGAAGAAACAAATAACAACAAACAACCTGGAGCGTCTCCAGGTTGTCTACAACTCTGCTGCGAGACTCTTAACCCAAACTAGCAAGAAGGTACACATCACCCCTGTGCTGACCTCGCTGCACTGTTATGTTACCAGTGCATTTTAGAACCCATTTTAATATCTTTGTTCTCACTTTCAGATCTCTGCATGGACACGCTCCTTCTTATCTGTCTGATTTTATACAGTTTTACTGCCCCACCCGCAGTCTGAGGTCATGTGACCAACGGTTGCTGGTTGTCCCCCGTAATCGATTTAAAGAGTCAAGAAGGAGTCATGCAAAATTGGTCCATTTTTTTATTTAGCTAGTCAGTCCAGCCCTGTTGAGGGGATGGTTGGGTCATGTCATGAAAGACATCCAATGTGCCAAATAAAACATACAAGCAGCAGAAAGTCATATCAATATTCATTTTATCATGGGTCTGGCTATTATGACTTGTTTAAATATCTATGTGCGATTTTTACCACAACTAGAATACTACTAAATTAGGAAAACAAATATGAGTAGACGAACGATTTCCTTGTGTGTGGCATTACCTGCAGCCACAAAGAGGATACCAGCACTGAGCAGGATGTTGTTCCTCCTGCTGTAGATCCGACCGACGCCAACGCACAAGCCGCCTAGCATCAGTAGGATGGTGCTGAGGATGGGGAAGAGGCTGGAGGCTCGGACAATACCTGCCCATGTGACACGGTGAGCAGAGACAAAAAAAAGGAACGTTCTTAATTGAAAGTGACGTGTGAGTGAGTCATAGTCAATACAATTTACATTTGGTGGTGGTGGTGGTGGTGGTGGGGGGGCATTAGATGGAAAATGTGTCATTTGTTTTGAGTCATTTCGATGCTGTTAGCTGGTGATTGTCAACATTGACTCAAAGGTGGTTAAACAGGATTCTTTGGGGCATAACTACAGAAAATTCACATAAATATTTCTGGTATATCACTAGTTTCATAGTGTTACAATCAGGGATGCCACACACAGACTATTTCCTAGCTATTAGCTCTGTCTGGCTAGCTAGCTAGCTAGCTATCTATTCACTATCTAGCTGGCTGGCTATCTAGCTAGTTATCTATTGGCTATCTATTAGCTATCTAGCTAGCTTTCTATCTATTTGCGTTATTCCGGGTTGAGTGGACACTGGCGCGTGTGGCCGCTCACCCACAGAAAAACGGATCCAGTGACCTTGACAGTCTTGAAAGGCGCTTACAAATGTAATGTATTATTATTAATGTGAAAAACACAAAACCTCAGAATCAGAATCATCTTTATTGCCAAGTATGTAGAACATACAAGGAATTTGTTTCCGGTAGAACACACTGCACTAGTATCGTTGTCAAAAAGAAACTGCTAAGTGGCACTATACAGTTCCATTTTGGCTACTGTTGAAGAGTTCAAAGAGTTAATGGCTTGGGGGAAGAAGCTGTTTAAATGTCTGCTGGATTTGGTGCGCATGGATCGGTAGCGCCTGCCTGAGGGGAGTAGTTGGAAAAGGTGGTGGGCAGGGTGCGGAGGGTCCAGTAGGATTTTCCGCGCCCTTGTTCGGATTCTTGCAGTGTGCAAGTCAACCTGAGCAAATTCGGGAATGGCACTCTACGTCATATTTTCAATTCCCGAATACATTCATGAAAGGCAGTGAATAAGTTAACTGGGTGTCAGATATCTGACATGATTTGAGGAAGGCCAATTGGTTACGAGCAGAGTCGCTGTCATGTCTTTTGAGCCAATTAGTGTCCTGACACCCATATTTAAAGGGAGCCGGATGGCAACATGATGACTCATGAATCACCCTTGCGATGAAGCCAGCACTCAACAAAGGACAGAGAATTGAAGTGGTTGAAGATGACGTCCAACACACTCACGTAGGATGTACTCTGAGCTGTCTGTGTCGTAGTCATTATCCTCCGGAAAGTGATTGATCCGAAAACAGCTTCCTTTGTGGATACCTGCATGAGCCAATGACAAATGGTGAAAATATTGTCTTCAATGTAAAATGGAATACAACCAAGAAATTCTTCTTTCCATCTGCCGGCCAACTTGCGATCTGCTTTTCAGAAAGTTGTAGAGCCTGCTGGCGCCATTTATTGAGCGTATATGCAACTTTAAAGGACAACCAACGTCTCCGAACAAGTTGTATCCATAATTTGTAAAATGGCTTCAAATGACTTTTACTGAGCGTATTTTACAAAGATTCCACCGCATGTAGCTATATTTTACGTTTTAAGACTCGCGCTGAATATTCCGGAAGTCTCGTTTTTGAGTTGTATCATGATTGCACGTTTGTTTGAGGTCACCGCATCCACTCCGTAGCATCGAAGCTTCGTTTTTCATTTTTCTGTCGCTGTGCTCAGCGTGTTTGTTTGAATAGGAGACACCTCCTCAAAGATGGGAACGAGTCAACATTCACAAAAAAATACATAAATGTAAGTCAGAGAGATGCTTTAAGTGCGGCACGCTCTCCAAAGTGCTGCCACTTATTTGACGCTCAACGCGAGGAAGCAGAAGAGAGGAAATGCCTCTTTGAATTTGAAGATGGGTCTACATTTTTAATTCAATTCCAGTCAGAGTGGAAGCCAATTACGGTGTAACTGCATGCAATTACCAAATGGTGTTCATCTTTTTTGTCATGTATTTGAAAAACACAAACAAGTATGGTTTATTTTTTTTTTTAGTTATGAAACATGATAGCAGTGATTAGAAGATTCACATTGATCTGAAATTTGCTTCAGATCTGAAAGCCGTAAGATTATCATATGATGTCACCATGGTAACTTCTGCTCACCCACATAATTGTCATATTGTGTTAGCGGACCATCCAAGACATCAAATTTACCAATGTCCGTTTTGATCCATAATAGTGAATTAAAAAAAGATAGATATATGTTAGATTTGATCATTACACTGTACAGTATCATTATATGAATTGACCAATTTTATGGCCAGATTTGCACATCCAATGAAAGAATTGTTGCAAATCTACCATTTTCAATAATATTCACTTTTGATTGACAGACACATCGAGATGAATTGTACACCTTCATTAGTGTGGTGGATTGGATAGTCATGCAAAATAACGATCCTAAATTAATCTAATTTAAACTTTTTTCGCGGTGTGGCTGATTTTGGCATGGGAAACAAGACGTGGTTGTCGCCTATCGCTTAACTGTTGATTGAACTTCGATTCGTATATTTAAGACCCGATACCAGTTCAATACTCGCTGAAAGGACTTTAGTAAGAGTGTGCTTTGTGCGCAACAAGCAGGATGCTGCCTAAAATGCACGCCCATTCCAACCATGGCGCACGCAATATAAATGATCCATGCACGCGTAATCCTTATTTCCGACACATACTACCTTTCTCTGGAAAGACAACAAATCGGATGTAAGTGAAACGCCACAAAAGGTTTGTAGTGTGTGTTCCTTACCTTCGATACAGCAGATCCTCCACAGTCCGGAGTGCGTCAGATCGCCTTTGACTTTCTTGCTTTGCGCGTGGCTTTCGTCCGCGCTGGCGTTAGTGGCGTTGCAGATGTAAGCCCGAGAATAGAGCCAGTAGTCAGTGGCGATGGCGATGCTCATGAGGCTAAATGCCCCAAAAGCGCCCGCGACGACCAGTAGAGTATGAAGTCCGCGATCACACCACGCCATGGCCGTGCATCACGCGTGTAAATAGCGTTCAAAAAAAGTCCACCACCACCATCGTCACCACCTGGTCACCTATCTACAGTACTTTGGTGTCAACTTTGGGCTCCCGGTGCCTCCAAACTTCAGCAAAAAGATGACAAGGGTAGGGTGAGCAGCACTATCCTTTCCTTCCCATTTGAATTTGGCTGGACCGACTTTACTGGTGGCTTATCCAGGTAGATCACTGGAGGAGCCAAAAAAACTCAGAAAACCACAGCTGCCTTGTTCGGAAGCGCAAGAGACGGACTTAGACGTCAATGAGGTGCAGCCAATAGGAGAAGAGCTGAGGAGAAGAAGAGAATAAAAGTCACCCGAGAACATTTTCAGCGTGTATACATTCCTGATAAAACATGATGAAAGGAAGGGAAAATGACATCTAAAGAGAAAATTGCATTGACGACTTAGACCAGGGGTGGGCAAACTTTTTGACTCGCGGGCCGCATTGGGTTCTAAAATTTGACAGAGGGGCCGGGCCAGGAGCATTTGGAGGGAGTGTTTGGGCCGGAAATACTCTGAACAAGTTATGTCCATAATTTATAAAATCACTTCAAATGACTTCGACTGAGCGTATTTTACAAAGATTCCACAGCATATAGCTATAGTTTACGTTTTAAGACTTGCGCTGAATATTCATGAAGTCTTGTTTTCGAGTTGATGACGATCCCCCATGTGACGTCACGTTTGGACCGCCCCTGACCGAGAAAGCAACATACAATGCATTTTGGGTACTTTGTTTGGTCTGAAAACTTCGTGTTGATCAGTGTTGATGGTGAAATTAGAAAGAAAACACATAAATAACGCGATGGTGAATCGTTGTGTGTTGCACCAAGACAACTATTTGATATTCGCTGACATAAATTCCCAGCTGACAAATCAGCCCATTTCCAACGGAGCTTGGGCGCAATCTTCTGCATTTTCTGGGTGCTACATTGCTGTCATTGACGGATCGAATTGATATGGGAGGACTCCTTGAATCAATTGCAAACATTTATGCTTTCCTCTTTAGAACTATTTGAATCATATTCATAACTGGATGAGTAACAAGAAAACATCTTCTCCGAATCTGAAGCCATTGTTTTGATTCTCGATCAAAGGCAAGACGTCTTGGCGTGACGTCACGAACAGGGGGGTGGGACCTTCTGAAACTGACCATTTCCGGATTCATTTGAAGTCATTTTTAAAAAATGGTGCCGGTGCCTTTATATGTAGTATGTACAAACCTCATAGCACAGTAAGAACACTACAACCCAATTTATTAACTGTCTTTCAAATGTGAAAAATATCCCTGATCAGTTAATAAATTTGTCTCAAGGAACATGGCGTTTACATACTATTTCGCAGATACTTGGAGGAGGAAATGGAAATAAATTAAAATAACATGCACTGTGATTTATCAAGATTGCGTCTGTTTTTAATAAGTTTCCATCGAAGGGGCAAAGTTAAAGAAATCCACATTTATTGAAAAAATTGAACATGCACTGTGATTTATCAAGATTGCGTCTGTTTTTAATAAGTTTCCATCGAAGGGGCAAAGTTAAAGAAATCCACATTTATTGAAAAAATTGAATCACTTTCAAAATTCAAAACATATTATTACACAACGAAATATTCAAGCTCAATAATACCTACTTGTGTTAAATTCCGCCAAATCATAGATGGTTTGTCCTGACCGCGCGCTCAACAAACTCCTCACTGACGCCCTCGCCTACACGCACAAACAAAACACGAGTACCGTCGCCGAGCACACAAACATAGACCACCTGCAGTTGAAATTTGCATTCTCGGCACGGCAGCCAATCAGAAGCCTGCTTCTTTCTTCCGGACTTTCGCAAGCGTTATAAAGTCGTGCAATTGCATGTCATTTTCCAAAATAGATGCACAGAACCTCAGACCAGAAGAAAGATTCAAAAGAAGCTAACAACATATGTGACGCTAAAAAAACGTAAATTTACATTAAACCGTGACTGTAAAGTGTACGTAAGACTTATGAAAGGGGCTTAGTGGCTCGTAGGAAGCAATGCAAACGTTGCATTGTGCACCGCAGTGACAATCGACTACTGCAGCAAAATCTACGGCCATGCACATTTACCGTAAATTAAGCAAGGTGGCATTTGTAGTAGGTGCATTCTTGATTTAACAAAAAAAACCTTATACTTTGTTACAATGTTTTTTTAATGTTATTAGTTGTCTCTTTGTGCTTCAAGTTGTGAAAAATGGGACAGGCGACTTTTCAGTTATCTGCCCTGTTGTTCGCTAACTTTTTGTCATGAGTTTTAGACACTGTTTGTACTATAATTTGGGCAAGTTCGGCGGGCCGGATTAAAAAGCCTAACGGGCCGTATGTGGCCCGCGGGCCGTAGTTTGCCCAAGCCTGACTTAGACTCTGCTGCTTCAAAGCAGACCAAAACTGGATGATTTTTTCTCAGAAATAAAAAGTACAACTCGATTTCATATTTGACACATATTTTTTTTTAATTGACTGCTTGCTTTTTTAGAAACTCAAGTGTTGAATCAATATACAAATTGCTCCAAAACCTTCCGGGTGTACAAAATAAACCAAGGGGTGCTGGCTATTCTAATGGAGAATAAAAAAAGCCTATCAGTGAGTGAATTGATTGGTATTTTGCTCAAGGCAGATTTCCTGAAAATTCAAGCTTGTAAAGAGCTATTACCGAAGAAACGGAGAAGCGGGCAATTAACGTCAGATGAAGGGAAATTGACGCTTTGGATATGCAAATACTGCACATAGGGTTGATCTTAAACAACTAGTAAGTATCCCCCGCCTTTGACATGCTCCTAAAAGTGCAATTGATGATTCAACTCGCCTGGCAGGGTGCTTCCTGACACCCACTGTGCTCGTGTGTGTGTGCTGTATGTAATGACTAGCACTATAAAAGTACATAAGAGTGTTGACACTGATGGTGCTGGGTTTCCTTGAGGTGATCCTTAATAGAATCGAAAGTACACTCCCTTACAAGATTGTGCTTTCTTTCATAAGATGCTATTTCTTCCCAGGAGTGCAGGTATACTTTAGATTTATGTTTTAAAGGACAACCAACGCACCCCAGCAAGTTGTGTCCATAATTTGTAAAATCATTTCACATGACTTCTACAGAGCGTATTTTACAAAGATTTTAAGACTCCCGCTGAATATTCAGGAAGTCTTGTTTTTGAGTCTTGACGATTCGACGTCACGTCCGGAACACCCCTGACCGAGAAAGCGACACACAATGCATTTTGGGTACTTTGTTTGGTCTGAAAACTTTGTGTCTATCCGTGTTGTTGGCGAAATTAGAAGGAAAACGTAAATAACGCAATGGTGAATCGTGTGTTGCACCAAGACTACTATTTGATACTAGTTGACACAAATTCCCAGCAGACAAATCAGCCCATTTCCAGCAGAGCTTGCGCGCCATCTTGTGCATTTTCTGGGTGCTACATTGCTGTCATTGACGGCTTGAATTGATATGGGAGGACTTCTTTAATCGATTGCAAACATGTATGCTTTCCTCTTCAGAACTATTTGAATCATATCCATAACTGGTTGAGTAACAAGAAAGCATCTTCTCCAAATCTGAAGCCATTGTTTTGATCCTAGAGCAAGGCAAGATGTCCTGGCGTGACGTCACAAACAAGGGGGCGGGACCTTCTGAAACTCACCATCTCCGAGGTCATTTTGAAGTAGTTTTGGGACACTTTAAGTCATTTTTATTGGTGTTTTGTATTTGACTAAAAATATCAGGCTGCGTGTTTTGGGTATCTTAGATGCTATAAAACGTTTTTCTGATGTCAGTTAGGAAACAAAAAAATGGTGTCGGTTGTCCTTTTAGTGGGATACAAATCAATCGTGAGCCAATCGTGTGATGTATATATATATATATATATATATATATATATATATATATATATATATATATATATATATATATATATATATATATATATATATATATATATATATATATATATATATATATATATATATATATATATATATATACACACAACAGCTGAGAGGAATGTTTTTAGATTGTTCATGTGTGATTGACATGTGCACTGCATGTTGATTGCACTTCATATCCCAGTTCTGCGGGTGGAGGATTAACGCATGGAGACGGCGTCTGTGATGTACATACAGGAGAAGCCTGCAGCAGAGACCAGGGATAAAGAAAGAAATGGAAAGAAATTGGAGTAAGGGAAAGTAAACATACACTGTCAGCAGGCTGTCATATAAAAGCTGTTGTATCACAGCCTGAAGTATGTAACAATCTCTATTTGTGCTTTTGCAATGTTAAACTAGCCAGCCAGCTACATCGCTAGCTTGTAACACAGCTAGCTGGCTAGATAGATATATAGCTAATAGATAGCTAGCTAGGTAGCCAGCTAGAGAGCAAATACATAGCAAATAGATCATGGGGTGGAGAATGACATTGTGTCATCGCATATAGTGATTTACCGGTCATTGATGAGTACTACTTGATGAGTAGAGCAACCAAACAGAAGAACAATGTGAGTTGTTTCACAAATCCCTTTATTTCACTCAAGAGAGGAGGGTAACAGTTAACATCATATTGTACAAATACACACTATTCACATTTGCAATGTGACAACCATGGGGACACATTACATGGCAATAGTATGATGCCGAATCTCACATTCTCAATGTAACGTAAATGGAAAGCAGCAGATGATCACAGGTAATTAATTCTATTGAACAATAGAACATCCATAAAATGTATATTTAAACTTTATACAAAACTAAGTTGATATACCTTGATGACTTTGTATTTACATACTGTACACGTTTATACTCACAAGGTTCTATATACAACGATGCTTGTGTTTCTTTAGTTTTATCCTGTTAGATAAATACATGTGTACTGAATAAACTAGTTGACGCACACATGCTCAATACCATTTATAACAGTGGCGAAGTGCAAATTTTCAATCAAAGATGGCCAGATTGACCTCGATCTTTAAAATGTCTATTTTTTTCATTTTATTTTAGGATATCGAGTATTAGTTTCCTTCTTTTTGATTTTAAATTCGACCTAAGAAAGCTCACGCAATATGGATTTCACCATGCGTTGTAATTTATAGCTATGATGTTTCAGGGAAAAAACAGACCTGTTTCTGAATCTTACCCTTTCAAAATTTAATAATAATAATAATAATAATAATAATAATAATAATACATTTAATTTCTCAGCGCCTTTCAAAACTCTGAAGAAGACTTTACAGTCACTGGATTTTTTTTTTGTGCGGGTGAGCAGCGGCAGCCATTCGTGCCAGCGTTCTCTCTACCCGGAAGTAACAGTATATGAGTGTTGGATGTTATTATGGAAACCTGATGCGTTACAGAAAGAAAATACGAGTAAATTCTGAATCAGCACAAAAATAATTGAAAAAAAAAACTTACTACCATATCTGATTAAAACAATTTCTAAAAAAAAATGTTTCCCAGTGGAGTATACAAGTTCACACTAAACAACAGGAAATATAAACATCAAACAACAGTATAGTGAACTCAAGTAAAATTATTGCACAGGACAACATATTTCTCTGTCATATGTTTACTCTTAAAACTACATGAAATGTTAATTTTCAGCAGTCTATACTGTTTCAAATCTCTTCCTTGGCAAAGGCCTTTTTGGGAATATTCTGGCCTGAATTAGGGCAGAAATTACAAAAATATTAAAGGACAACCAACATCACTTTTTGTTTCCTAACTGACATCAGAAAAACGTTTTATAGCATCTAAAATACCGAAAACACACAGTGTGATATTTTTATTCAAACGCAAAACACCAATAAAAATGACTTAAAGTGTCCAAAAACTACTTCAAATTGAACCCGGAAGTGGCCAGTTTCAGAAAGTCCCGCCCCCTTGTTCCTGGTGTAACGCCAAGACGTCTTGCCTTGCTCGAGAAATAAAACAATGGCTTCAGATTCGGAAAAGATGCTTTCCTTTTTCTCATCCAGTTATGAATATGATTCAAATAGTTCTGAAGAGGAAAGCATACATGTTTGCAATCGATTAAAGAAGTCCTTCCGGTCATTTTGAGGCATCTGGAGAGAAATGTAGTGACAAACTCTTTAGTACTCACAGTACCCAAAAAAAGGCAGAAGAGGGCGACAAAGCTCCATGGAAATTATCTCCTGGGAAGTTTTGTCAGTGAATATCAAATAGAAGTCTTTGTGCGACACACAACGATTCACCATCACGTTATTTATGTGTTTTCCTTCTAATTTCGCCATCAACCCGGATCAACACGAAGTTTTCAGACCAAACAAAGTACCGCAAAATGCATTGACGTGATGAAGGGACTGCTACAGTGTGTCCTTTCTCGGTCAGGGGCGTTCCTTCAGTGACGTAGGGTGAGGACTCGTCACCAACTCAAAAACAAGACTTCCTGAATATTCAGCGCAAGTCTTAAAACGTAAAATATAGCTATATGCGGTGGAATCTTTGTAAAATATGCTCAGTAGAAGTCATTTGAAGCCATTTTACAAATTATGGACACAACTGGTCCGGAGACATCGGTTGCCCTTTAACTCTCCAATTGAAATTTAATTGACGCTGTGAAATCGTCCTTTTTGGACATGTTACATTCACATGTGGCAAGATGATGGTGTCACACACCACATTAAAACTGCTCCACTTTCTCTACCTTTGACTCCTTCATTTGCAATGATGACCACCATCGATGCAACACTCCCCGAGTCAGTCTCACCATCTACATCCGGTGCCTTCTCAAATGGTCGCATTTTTTGCTGCCTCACCGAATCTGAACAAGACACCGCATCGGCTACCACAAGTAGCACCACAACCACCACTGATTTATTGTATACAAACAATTGTAATCATTTATTTATTAGTTCTTTACGTGTTTGTATTTTGCAGCTTGGTGCATACTGTATATAGCCGTTGATAAGATTTGAAGATGTGGTCGTCATGATGAGGGAGGGAGGGAGGATGCTGTGTCACAGGTTCTTCCTTTGGCGTCAGTATGAGTTTCTAGATAGGGACAAAACAAACGCAACAAAACATACGCATGGAAAGATGGAAACAAAATCAATATGTGAACAATTTTCCAAAGTTATTCATCTCTTGATAAGTCAAAGAAACATTTTAAGATGATGTTTAGTGATAGATTTTTGTAGGCAATGTATAAATCTCTCTCTACATATCTCTCTCGTACACACACACACACACACACACACACACACACACGTATATCTATCTATCTATCTATCTATATATCTATCTATATATATATATATATATATATATATATATATATATATCTATCTATCTATCTATCTATCTATCTATCTATCTATCTATATATATATATATATATATATATATATATATATATATATATATATATATACACACACACACACACATATACACATATATACACATACATCTATATATATATATATACACATACATATATACACATACATATACAGTAAAGTCTCGTTATATCGATATTCAAGGGAGTCCGAAAAAATATCGATATAACCGGGACTATCGATACATCCGACCCTGTTTGCATGTAATTTTCTCTGTGCGTGCATAGAAATAGTATCGATATAACCGGGACTATCGATATATCCGATATCGATATAACGAGACTTTACTGTATATACATATATATACACATACATACATACATACATCTATATATATGTACATATATATACACACATACATATATATACATACATATATACATACACGCACACACACACACACACACACACACACACACACACACACACACACATATATATATATATATATATATATATATATATATATATATATATATATATATATATATATATATATATATATATATATATATATATATATATATATATATATATATATATATATACATACATACATACATACACACACACACACACATATATATACACACACACACACATCATGACATTGGGTAATTATTAGAACTATTAGAATTAGGCCGGTGCTGTAATAACCTGTGGTGGTTGTTTGCTTCAGCAAGGCGAGGAGGACATCTGTTCGTACTCGGGACACTTGAGGAGGGCAGGGAAGTTGGAGGAGTTCATTTGGAGGGAAGCCTCGGAGGAGATGGATGAGGCGCTGCGGCCGCGACTAGCCCAAGCATCCGGATGGAGGAATTGGCCCGAGTAATCGGAACAGTTGCTGAGGCGAGGCCGGTAGAAGCCCTGATGGGGCCGATACATCTCCTCCGCTGTGTAGCGCTTCATAAACAGGTACACGGACATCACGCCGGCCGTCTGCAATAACAAATCGCGTTTCAAAAAGAACCACAATCCGTAGTAGTGACTAGTTGAGGAGTATTCGCCTTTTTGGGACATCAGATGTCATGTGTAGGCTTTCATGGAATGTATATGTTGTTGCTGTTGGTTTTTGCCGCTAGAGGTCGCCACAACACGTCACTTGCATGAATTATCAGTTTTTGCGCATGATGGCCTTAACTGACTCAATCCATCCATTTTAATTTATATTTTAAATCCTGAATCAGCATTGACTGGGAATCCACAGCGTCGGTATTAAAAGCGGCTGCAGCCCCAGTGCTTTCTATTCAGATTACTTTTGAGCCATTGTGTAATTTTGTAGCTTCACCACTGGAGATCACTGTGATTGCACCATAAAGACACATCATTTTGAAGCAATGAACAGACAAAAAAAGTCATTTTTTTCATGTATGCTTTGAACGACAGTTCGAAATCTTAAAATATTGCCTGTACGGTTAAGGTTTCATGATAGTGATATGAAAAGGGATTATTTCCATTATGTAATTTACCTCAGTGAGTAGGAAAGAGATGGCAGCGAAGGCAAACGACCATCCGTATTTGTAGCTGAAGTAGGCCTCGTTGCTTTTGGTCCTATTCAACATTTCATCATTGATGTTTGAGATGTACAAAACCAGACCAACCACCAGGGACAGACCTGTGGCACAGAAACAACGCATGAGTGTTCTAGGATAAAGCATCATTCACGAGTAACAGAAAGAAGTACATTGAATGAGAAAAACAACAACATTAATGACACCAACAATTACAACGTTCGGGTTTTGGCGAGATGACATTCAGCAAAAGGCGGGTGACATCACTGCTTGCACACACTCGCTGACTGGTCAACAGTACACACACTAGTACCACTAATTTTCTAAGTGGTAGATTTCGGGTTGGCTACTTTATACACCACTTGGCCTGTTAAGAATTGTCGGAAAGTCTATCCCTGTAGTGAGATGAGATAGATGAGTCCTTATGTGATGTGGATCGCATTTGTGTGCTGAAAGAAGGCGTTTGTGTTCACAATCAAAATGGCGCAAACGCCCATTTTCTAGCCTCTATGAAAATACCAAAAGAAAGACAACTTTGTGCTAGACTCACATTGGGCATGAAAACGGGACCCTCTTTGAGTAGAATCCCAAAGGAGTACCTGATAGGATGAAGAAGATCCCGGAAACAAAAGCCAGGATGGTGCGATGTGGTCGAATGTGGCCAATGTTGCTGAGCACAAAACCAATGAACATGAAGAAGAGGCTGACCAGAGGGAATGGTGTGGCCGAACGGATCATCTCTATAACGAAAAAGAAATGAATTTTTTTTTTTAAACTAAGCATGAATAAAAACCTATGGTTTCCCATTTTAAGATGACATGTCAAAATGTAGTCTGACCCTCCCCCTGAGAGCAAATGGCCCTCTGAAGCTAAAAGGTCGAGTCATTCTTGGATGCCTCAGACGCTGTGCTAAAAATGCAATTTTGTGCAGAAAAGCCTCACTACAAAAGCGATTGTCTACAAATAATTTGGTCGATGTACTTACTCAGGACACTAACAGTGGACTCTGATGTCATCTGGACTTTAGTGGGCATCACATATTCAATGGTAAAACAGCGACCTTTCTCCTCCCCTAAACGGATGAAGAGGCAGGCAATCAGCTCAGCTTGTACACACTTCAGTCATTACTGTTAAGATGAAGCATATCAATCACTGCTATGGTCCATTATATTTCATAATCGTTAATTTTGTTTTTTTATTGTGTTTTGGATTGGTTTGTAGGTACTCCCGAGGTACTTGAAGAAAATCCACGCAGAAATGTTGAGGCTATAAATTGTACGCTGCACCACTGCTCTGTGAGGTGAACATGCTAACCAGTCGGCGGTCACGCCACCCGTTTTGGTTCATTCATTCCCAGTATTTAGTCAGGCTGCACTGAGGCTGTGGGAATTGAAGTGTTTACTTCAACCACCTCCAATTGTGTGGTTTCCCCCCATATTCGTACATGTTTGTTCCCAGTATGATAATACTCCTCGCTTGCCCACCCCTGACTGATGCAAGGTGAAAAAAGAACTGGTCCTACAATGGAACCCTGCTGGACACCCCACACACACCCCTGTAGTGATAGTGATAGTACTCACTTATAGCCCCCAGGAAAGTTTTAAAAACATGTTGCACATGGCTAAAAAGACTCCCAAAGTGTCTTAAAGTAAACATTATTTCCTTGTCCTGCAAGTACAATGAAAGCAAACAAAGGCCCCACGCCACGTCATTCCCTGTCGTAACTGTGGTATGTGATTAACTCTGGCAATTATTTATAGGTCAAACACAGTGCAAATACAGCACTTAAGTGGGCAATAAGGCCACTCAATTGCCCTTAAAACACAGTGACCCATTAAATAGTCTGTCGTGCATTGTATTGTGTATCAGGATAATGTGTTATGTAATTATTGCAGTGTATTGATCCGCCTGCATCCAGTACTTGCAGTCATCACATGCGGCCTGGTGCATGACAAGAACAAATCACAGTACCAGGAACTTACAAAAACCCTACGTACTAAGTCTTGCTGGAAATGGGACGCCTATCTTATTTTACCAATATTTACGCTCCAAGCAGTTACACATTTTTGTTTCCTAACTGACATCAGAAAAAACCTTTTATAGCATCTAAAATACCCAAAGCACGCAGGCTGATATTGTTAGTCAAATGCAAAACACCAATAAAAATGACTTAAAGTGTGTTAAAACTGCAATAAATTGAGCTGCGAATTGTGGATTTTCAGAAAGTGCCGCCCCCAGTTCGTGACATCACACTAAGATGTCCTGCCTTGCTCGAGAATCAAAACAATGGCTTCAGATTCGGAGAAGACGCTTTCTTATTACTCATCCAGTTATGAATATGATTCAAATAGTTCTGAAGAGGAAAGCATAAATGTTTGCAATCGATTCAAGGAGTCCTCCCATATCAATTCGAGCCGTCAATGACAGCAATGTAGCACCCAGAAAATGCAGAAGATGGCGCCCAAGCTCCGTTGGAAATGGGCTCATTTGTCTGCTGGGAATTTCTGTCAACTACTCTCAAATAGTTGTCTTGGTGCAACACACAACGATTCACCATTGCGTTATTTATGTTTTCCTTCTAATTTCGCCATCATCACGGATCAAAACAAAGTTTTCAGACCAAACAAAGTACCGCAAAATGCATTGTGTGTCACTTTCTCAGTCAGGGGCGTTCCAAACGTGACGTCACGTGGGGATCGTCATCAACTCGAAAACAAGACTTCCTGAATATTCTCCAAACAAGCACAGCAAAATGCATTGACGTGATGGAAGGACTGCTACAATGTGTCCTTTTTTTTCGGTCAGGGGCGTTCCTTCAGTGACGTCACGTACGAACTCGTCACCAACTCAAAAACAAGACTTCCTGAATATTCAGCGCGAGTCTTAAAATGTAAAATATAGCTATATGCGGTGGAATCTTTGTCAAATACGCTCAGTAGAAGTAATTTGAAGCGATTTTACAAATTATGGACACAACTTGTCCGGAGGCGTCGGTTGTCAACAACAACAACAACAACAAAAAAGCAGTCCAAAATAAACATTATGAGCCAGATTCACATCACTTGTGTATGAGCCAAGACCTCTTGGAAAGCATGCTGAGTGAGTGCAAAGTGCTTTCAACAGTCACAGTGACATAATTGCTGGCTCTTTTTCCACCTTAAGTGTGAAAGTAACAGCGCACACTGCCACTCTATGGAGCAGCTTTCAACAGTCTTAGTTGATGTCATCATGTTGACCTTAGTTGTTATATAGTCAGTTACAGAGCATCGCAAGATTGTGTTGATATGTAAGTGGAGCAGCAGAGTCCTCTTTCAGCTGCTACACAGCGGTAAAATGACCGCAACACCACAATAGAGAGAGTCACAGCTTTTGTGTGTTTTTCACTATCTTTCTATGTAGTGCAGCAATTATATGTGGAGAGAAAGCTTGAAATAGAATGAAATAATATTATTTAAAAAAAAATACATGATGATATTTTCTTACATAAAGACCAAGGATGAAACAATGTCCTGTGAACGATTTTCCTAATTTGTTCACCATGGAAATATTGAATGGATTTCATATTTGGAACATATTAGGTGAAAATGAAGGTTTCATAAAATGACAATAATAGAAATATCTATTGATACTTCCATGAATGCTTTTATAATGACATTTGAGTCAAATTTAATCTGACAATTACTGTTTTGAATGAAATTATTCCTCCCTATTTAGCGGTAATACAAAAGGACGCTTTAAACATTATTAATGTAAATCTTTTGTTATTTATGTCGGACTATAGCATTTTATTTGTCAATACCTGGATATGTTCCACCACTTATGAGGACAACCGACGTCTCCGGACAAGTTGTGTCCATAATTTGTAAAATCGCTTCAAATGACTTCTACTGAGCGTATTTTACAAAGACTGGTGAAAAAAAGCCTTGGAGGAGTTGTGCACGTACCAGCCAGGAAACAAACCCTCCAGAGGCCAGAGTGGAGGGACATGCGTATCTCGGTGCTCTGGTTGAGTGGTAGGATGACTCCTTCCTCCAGGTAGAGCCAGTAGTCGGTGCTCACGGCGATGCCCAGCAGGCCCAGGCCGCAAACAGCGAACACGCTGCTCAGCAACGTCAGCGCCTTCCTGCCGCATAGGCTCATGCCACAGCCTCAAGAGCAAAGGGGCGCCGCCAGCAGAAACTGGGAGATAGACAGAAAGAAAGAAATACAAAAAGATCGATTTCGTCAACGGTGAGGTCAATCAACAGGAAGGAAAGTGCCTCTATAATAAGAAGATGAAAACTCCTCTTTTACACAGAGGACTAAAAATCAGCATTGCAGATGGTGTACGTAATGTGTCAGCATATGTACTACAAAACAATGAGTTTTTCATACGTTAACCGACCTCACATTTGGCAGCAGCTCGGGCGCTGGAAAGCTTGGCACAGGATTTTGTGTTGAAAGGAATTGATTTTACATAATGAGCGCTCAGCGTGCAGCAGTATTAAGCGCTGACTGCGAAACTGGAAAAACGCAAAGCATTTACGTGGAAGGATTTTAAAGTCTTGAATTCTTCAAGGCCTTTTCTTTCCACCGAATGTTGAAATCAAAAACTTCAGTGACATACAACGGCAGTTGAAAAATACATAATGTAGGAATCTAAATGTCATCAAATGTGCAAAAACTGTCATCAATAAATTGGCTCACTAAAAACATCGTATTTATGCTTATGTCAACCTCTGAAAATAGTTTAAGAGTATCGAGGATTTTAACGAGGACGTAGCCAACTACTCATCCGCAAGTGGAGAGCTTGCAGTTTACGTGTCAAGAACATGCACAGACTCCTTTCTGTCTCTGCAATGTCACATACTGTACTGCACTCCAACAGATGAGCGCCTTCTGTCGGTCAGTTATGACTCAAAACAGATTCCTGAGGTGAAACACCTGACACTTTAGTAGAAAGCAATGTTTACGTGTCACAATTATTGATTAAACAAAAGATTGTTGAAAAAAAAAACTATATTTATTGTTTGTATTAGTTATTCTGCACGTTGTCCATCAATTAATTGATTTTGTGATCTGTCCTTAGAAGTGTTGGTGGTGGGTTGCTGGAACCTATCCACGGAGTCTTCGGGCAGTAGGTGGGGGACACCCTGAACCGGTTTCAATCCAATCGCAGGGCACAAGTAGATGAAAAAAAGGGGTCTTTGCTCTTGAGACTTTTTAACTTTTAGCATATCTTACTGATATATATATATTTTTAAATGTCTGAATGAATCAGATCTTCCGCCCGAGTCATTTCTTGACTGTGAGGATGGCACTTAAAAAGATCAGATTTTTATTCTACAACATTCCCAATCTTTTTTTTTTTCCCAAGATGGCGGCGCGTGAACACGCAGTGGCTCCCGGCAACTTGGCGTTTTCGTGTTTATTATGTTTGTTAAAGTCATTATAAGTGCCTTGCACGCTGGGTCCGAGAGGACAGTAATCTCATCTGTGCTGTATGTCATGCATATTAGCATATTTGACAATAAAGCTGACTTTGACTTTGATCTAAGCATGCATGTGCATTGCGATGGACGAGCTCTTCTGCAAATGTCGTCCCTGTGTGACCTCGATGTGGACAAGCTAAAAACACAATGCTAGATGGCCATGAAGATAGTCGCATAAGAATGCAAATAAAATACCAACAGGTAGAAAAATAAACATGCCAATGAAAGAGGGAAAAAAATGCCGAAACATGATGTATGAAGACATGAATCTGACATTTATCCTCATTTGAGTCGTGTTGGGAAACACCGTTGTGAGATGTCAACACAACATTGAGCAAATCACATCAATGCCTGTCTCATTGCAACAAGTCGCCTGTCATTCACCGTCACACCAGATGCGAATCCCGCAAAAAGCCCTGACAGTTCTCCGAAAGTGTTCATTCTGCTGTTGCAAACACACACAAATCGACTGCCGTACACACATTGCCGTTTGGATATCTGCTCGAGCACTTTTGTCTGGCCAGCGTGTAGAGAAATGGCTGTCAGCCAAGAGAGGCTGTGAGCTGTGCAGTGCTGCAGTACAACAAAGAAATCATATGTGTCTGTGTACATAACTTCAACATTTTGTTCACTAATAGAGGTAGGTTGGCATTTACGAAAATGAAGTACATCAGAGTTACGACCGGCGCGATTTACGACCACCCGTACATACGACCATGACCGCCAGACCTTTTTTTTTTTTACGCGCACAACAATTTTGGCCAGCCAACATGTCACACACTCGCACAGCAATCTACGACTACACTTAATACAGTGCAGATACTGTCTCGGCAACATCTCCTGTAGTACTGTACACTGCTTTTTTCCTTCACAGTACACCTGAGTCTGACTGTGTGTGTCGGGCGACCTCTGCTGGCCGTGAGCAGGGAGAGCAGGGTAAGTATAACATTTATAAATGAACTGTACAGTAAACAGTTTTGTATACATTACAGGTACAGTTATACAGTCATAAAAATCGATAATACGAAATATAAAACGATAAAAATGACAGTAAAATTTATAAATGAACTGTAAACAGTTTGGTATATAATAGTATTCAATAGAAAATGTTGCCTAAAAACAACAGATTGACATCATATACTATCTTGTCATGTGTCGGCCATTTTGAATTGATTTCGATTTACGAGCGTTTTCTCTGAACGGAACCCAGTTGTAACTTGGATGTTACCTGCACTTTAGAAGTGGTATATGCTCTTGGCCAAAGTACAATTTGCTGTCCATAGTTCTGAAACATCAACAAAACTATTGCAAGACATTCTTCAGTTTTTAGCCCTTTTGTTTTAGTGGAACAACTATTAAAGTATTTCATCTGAATGAGTGACATCTAATTTGTACTTGGTCATTTTACAAGGAATCGAATATTGCCAAATATTTTATTGAAGTTTTTACTTTGCAGTGGTGTAGAACTGTAATGAGTTACAGTACACGGAGAATGTCCAGTCCTCACTTATTTAACATGCAAGTCAAACTCTGAAATGTAAATTTCTCCACTGTGAGACTAATAAAGGTAAATCCAATCCAAATCAAACTAGTACAGCAACATGAATGTTATTGTTCAATTATTATATCTATGATAACGTCAATCAACAATTAGATATATAATTTATTTTTGATGTAAAAATAGCCACAATAGAGTTTACAATTATAACACATGCATGCAACTGAACTTGAAAATATTCCTCATATGTAAAAAACGCACATTTTCTTGCTGTTTAATGATGCTTCAGTTATGTCGACGGCAAAAACAAAATAAAAAAGGTAATAACCACAGCCCCCACCAAGACATTTAAAGAAAATCAACGTTTTGCATCATTTAACACATCGGGAGTTGTTCAAACATGTGAAACCTTTAGAGTGCGTAGGAAGACGACGAATAACACAGTAATGTTGTTCGAATGCGTGGCACAAGTGTACGGTAAATCAAAGCAACACACGGTAAGATGCTATAAATCGGAAAGTGCGTGTTTTTACCTTCACCGAGGAAAGTCGTTGAAGAAAAAGGCTCCTCGTGCACTTTGTTTCTCTGGTGCCTTTTATTTGTTGTCTCCTTGTTATTGCGCGTCGTCTTCACTTTGGAAGCCAGCACAGCTGGGAGCACCTCAAGCTCGTGCACGCCTACTTGCTCCACAAAAGGGAGCGCGCGCGGCACGTGCCAGCCGATCCGAACGCCAAATGAGTTTTCAAATCACATTTGGCTGCTGGTCTGATGGATACATGCACGGATTATCAATCGATTAATCACCCATGCAATCCTTCATTGATATCGGGAGCATGTTAAAGCATTCTTAGATGGGTGACATCTCAAAAAAACACAACAACAAACAAGGCGACCCACTATAGCTATAAAATAACAACAAAAACATGAACAACACTGAAAATATATGTCACGTTGAATGTTTAAATAACGAACATTTATTAAAACACTTACAGGCAACGTTATAAGTACGGACTGTGGTTTGTGTGTGCGTGCGTGCGCGTGAGTAAGCGTATGTCATATTGGTCCAACGGGGTCTCTGGTTGGAGTTTTCTTGTTCTCCTCGGGCGTGGATCGGTTTCTGTGTGTATTCCTGCTTTCTCCCACGTTAAAAATACTAATTTGTGGGGTAATTGAAAACTTGAAATTAGGTACATATGGCAAAACACAGGCTTGGGTGGTCCGCCCAATTGTTTTATGTGATCCACTGAAGCAAATCACAAAAGTCAACTTCCACGATTCTTGCTAAAATCTACCAAAAATTTTTTTTTTACAGTAATTTGAACATGTGTTATAATAATAATAATAATAATAATAATAATAATAATAATAATAATAATAATAGAATGTAGGAATAATCAGGGGGGCCACAGGGATAATGAGAGTAATAATAATAATCCGGCGCCGCCACGTCTGGAACAATCAGTGGGGCCACAGGGAGGGGTCCTCTGCTCCCCCCAACCTGAGAGTAGGGACCTATCATAGCTGTGTCCGGCACCTTTCAAAATCCTCAAAGTCACTTTACAGGCACAGGATAAGTTTTTCTGTGGGTGAACAGCGGCAGCCACACGCGCCACACTCAACCCGGAATAACTCAAAAAGATAGAAAGCTACCTAGCTAGCTAAGCTTTTCCCATGTAACAAATGTACATTCACACAATTACCCGTAGTTGGAATACAAATACAGATAATTTCATCAAACTAAATGTTGTTATTGCACAGTCTTACTATGGCCTTCTGAATGCACGTGTTCGGCAAATGTGACTAAACAATGCAGTCTAAGCACATACATCAAGTCAAGCTAATTATTTCCATTGCAGCATGTCATCACATGTAATCAAACATAATTGTATATCACTCTGATTCAGAACACAGCGTGTCAGAACATATGGGTCTTGAAAAGCATCTGGACATTTGTAAAATGACTCACAGATTGTGTTCTTCAACGAAGAGATGAAAGATGGATGCGTGAAGAGCACATCATTTTTCATATGAACCTCCGCTGCCCTCACAGTGACGCCTCGCGCGCTTGCCATTTTGTAGCTCTCCCTTTCATTTCATCTTAAATTTGGCCTTCTTTTCTGACAGCCAAATATCAAAGTCGGATTCACCATCTGGATTCCCACGGGCATGTGTGTGTATATATATATATATATACAGTAAAGTCTCGTTATATCGATATTCAAGGGAGTCCGAAAAAATATTGATATAACCGGGACTATCGATATATCCGACCCTGTTTGCATGTAGTTTTCTCAGTGCGTGCATAGAAATAGTATCGATATAACCGGGACTATCGATATATCCGATATCGATATAACGAGACTTTACTGTATATATATATATATATATATATATATATATATATATATATATATATATATATATATATATATATATAGACATACACATCAATAATAAAAACAAACCATATAACGTATGCACACATGAAATACTGATAGATTGTTAAAAAGGCGCATTTTATAGGTAGGCAGCTCCATCTTGGTGACTGTGACATTTTTTTGAACACACACACACACACACACACTCACACAGTAGTAAAGAGTTCAAATAAAAGCCACTCTGTCAAAGAGTGAATCTCATTTTCCTCTTTTTTTTATTGGCATTATCATACATTAGGTACAAATGACGCAATCAGTTACAAGGTAAGTTGCTCAGTCTTTTTAAAGATTCCAGGCTGTCGAGGAAAGAGACCAAACATTTGCAAAATACAATGTTAATCCTTCATTCATTGTCTACGTAGGTATCTACAGCAAGCAGTTTATGTACAAGGACAGTAAAGGACTGTGTGATGACTTTGGCAATGAAGAATTTCTGCCCTCATTCAAAAAGATAACTCGTCCTTCAATTCTCTTAACTGGCACCGACTAATTTCTATGAAGGGACCACAGGATTTATCTAAAGACTTAGCGCGTACCATGTACCGACGGGAGCAGGAGTCGAAGAAAGAAAACAAACCCATTCACTCATAATTTAACATTAGGGTTTTCTTGATTAGTATCAGGCCATAATTAATAATTGAAGAAAAAAAATAATTGAATGTAAACAATGTAAAACAACAACATAAACATGACTTAACATGTTTTCTAACAGACAGGAAAAAATACTTTTTGACAATCTACATGAGGGAGGTGTGTGTGTGTGTGTTAAGGGGGAAGGGGTTAATGAGATTCTAACGAGACAAACTATGTATTTAACAGATGCATCGCCTTTTCTTGGTCTTTTAATTTATTCTATGACTTATCAATATCTTTATTTTGTCTAAATCCAGGAAAATGCTTGCTGAACGGAAAACCTACAGTTTCTGGCACATTTGTATGGCACGGGATGGATAGATAGATAGATAGATAGATAGATAGATAGATAGATAGATAGATAGATAGATAGATAGATAGATAGATAGATAGATAGATAGATAGATAGATAGATAGATAGATAGATAGATAGATAGATAGATAGATAGATAGATAGATAGATAGATAGATAGATAGATAGATAGATAGATAGATAGATAGATAGATAGATAGATTGTATGATGTACGCTGCGAATCAGATATGTCACATATTGCAGTTTTTTTGTGTGTTTGTATGACTAGTCTTGTGAAGACCATTAATTATATATACCATACCATAAGGACATTTTTGACGAGTGAGGACCTTTTGAACAGTCCTCACAAGTTTTTAAATTTAAAGGCTTCTAGAGGGTCTATATATGCATCTGTTAAAGTTTCAGAGAGGTCCTCACAAATTCACCCAAAATGATTTTTTGTGTGTATTTTCATTTCACCTGGATACACACAGGTTTTACTCACTGTGAGTCTTTGTGTGTGTGTGTGGTTAATGAGAGGAAAAAGTTCATACCACAAAAAGTAAAACGATATTTTAACCAAATTCACTACAGGGGTGAGGACTTTGAATGTACCCATTCAGAAACCTCACTCCTGCAGTTATTTCAGTTTCACTTTCAGTCCACTTTTTATTTCTTTGTGTTTAAAGAAGTTGAAGTGGGAAATGGGGTGACATTTAGTGTTCACATGTAACACTAGTTCTTCTCTAAACTTATCAGCAACGGTGGTCTTCACTCCTTTTCTGGAGTTATCAGGACCTCACAAAACCATTGAAACAGGAATGTGTGTGTGTGTGTGTGTGTGTGTGTGCGCGTGTGTTTGTGTGTGTGAGGGGTGGGGCAGGACGACTTATTTTTAATTCAATGGCTGAAGAACCTGGAAAGACAACTGACAATGGCTACAAAAGCAAAGCTGACGAAATACCAAACACAACATTTAAGATTCTAAAGCCCGTTGTTCATGAGACAGTACTAAGTGGTCCCACTGGTCAAGAGTGACAAAAGTAGCATTAAAGAAGTACTAGCAATGTATTAGTGCTTGTCGCTACCTAATCTTCGAGGTGGATTGATTCTCGTCGTTCTGATAAACATTTGGAAGTCAATTGAGGATGTGAATGAGCAAAAAATCTCTGCAAAGCTCCATAAATATGCAAACATTGTATTCAAACTATTTAAAATACTAAAAATATATATTTTTTTATCCTAAAAATAATGCTCCACTGTTTTAGCACAGTTGTATTTCATAGGTTAAAAGAAAATTAGTCATGTTGTATAACCATGTTCATCTTATAGAATGCAACTCTGGGGAACTACGATGACCAAATCTTCATATATGCACTTTTGTAAAAAAAAAAAAAAAAAAAAAAAATAAAATCTATAATTTATAATGATGTGGATGATTTTCAGTCAAAGGGATTTTTTTTCCGGAAATGCTACTAAATTCTCACACTAACAACGTCTGGTGGTATATGTTAAAACAATTGAGAAGTGTGCTGAAAGTCACAATCGACCACCTGAAAGAAATCAAATGAAATAAAAGAATAGGTAATTCAAATCTAACACATATCAATAATGAACATAAAGATGAAGTGTGACAAATGCTCTATTTTCGTGTAAATGAGAATATATTGTAACTCATTTCCTGCCATTCACAAATTTATTTGGGAATTGAAAATATGGCGTAGAGCGCCATTCCTGAATTACTTGTTTTTTCATGCTTGAGTGCCGTTAAAGCGCTGGCCATGGCCTCTGGTGATTTTTTTTTCCACAAGGGGACAGCATTTCCCTTTTTTCCATGTTAGCGCTTTGTTCCAGCTTCTGTTGTTGTTAAAGCACTATACACCAATATGAATGTATTGCATTGTATTTTGGACAGCTGCCCTTATTTCAAGCTTATATAACTACAGACTCATATAATTTAGGAATTAACTCTTTTTATTCTGATGAAAAAAGAGAGTCTAAGGTTTACTAATGCTGCATTGAATGTTTACGTAGTCCTAAAACTCAATATTCTGCATGAATGCATGAAAAAAAAAACATTTTTAGTGCTGTCTCCAAGAAACTTAAGGTTTCGTTTATATTAACCCTTTCAGGGACAGCAGTTATTGCAATGGGCCACTTCTCATACTATTAGGTACCGGGGTGCACGAAATGGTCAATAATTGTTATGTTCTAAAAATAGTTATTGAGAATTTGTCTACGTCTGTTAGCAGGTTTTTGTACTTTTTTCTGTCATGCTACTTTTTGTAATTATTTTAAAGGTATGTGAGATATGTTGATGCATCCTTTGAGTTAAAGTCAAACGCTTGATAAATGCATTCAAAGAATTACAAAAAAATATTGTATAATTGGCAGAGAAAAGAAGTAAATGGAAGTTTTGTCCAGCTTATTAATTTGGAATGAGTCCCCAGCCTCTATGACCAACTCTTACCTTGTCAGACCACACTACATGTGGTTTTAAAATCGGGCTTTATTTTTGCTACTACTGACAATTGAAAAAAAAAAATATAAATCCACTGACACTAAAACCTTATACATATATAAATTAAACAAATAGAAAGTTGTAAACATGATACAGGAACCTTGAATCAAAAGGTGCTTTTTTTCCAACACCTGCATCACCTCACCTTCAATATTTGGCTCTGATAGTTTTCCTTCCATAGGCTATACATATACTGTACTTTGGGGCTATTCTTCATTCTTAATGAACTAAAACTATATTTGAACTACAGACAGGATGTTTGTGTGTGTGTGGATGACAAGGCTTCTGAAATAAGTCATACACTACATGCACCTACGGAATAAATCCATGCTTTGAACGCTCCATGGAAGTATTCTTGCTTCTTTGACACACCGTCACAAAATGGTGGATTCTTTCACATCATTTACTGGCAGTTCCGAACACTGTAACGCCTTAGTATGTCCTGTTTTGGTGTAAACTTTCAATAAAAAGGACATCATTGTACACAATACATGCTCATGAGTAAACCCGAACTCTAAATCAAAGTTAATCTAGAATTGCGAAATATGTCCTAGAGGAAAAAAAAAATAGCATTCCTTCTTGTGATTAGAAACAATACATCGAGTTTTGTCATGTCAAGTGGTGGTCGTAGGTCAGGTTGTTGCTTTGTATTAGTGGATGGCAGTGAGGAGAGGAGATCCTTGCCGGATGAATACGTAGCGGGTGAGACGTTGGCCATCCTTCTCATGCGCTGTTGTTGAGGGACGGGTGTACAAACTGCGGGTTTATGAAGGAGAAACCCGCAAACTCGGCCTGGTCAATGTTTGCGATCACCAGCTCATCAGGAGGTGTGAGTTGAGGCTGCGTGCGCGTGAAGAACTTGTCGAAGTTTTCAGCTCCTTTGCCACACTGAATTGACAAAACGAATACACACACAGAAGGGAAACACGTGAAAGAAGGTCGAGAAATGAGAACCAAGTTGCAAACAAAGAAAAAGAGCTTTCGAAACAGAAACATGCACAGCGAATGAACCTGAACATGATGAGGAATGTGTAACACATGCATTTATTGCAAAAAGGTATGCAAAGCCTTTTCCAAATGGAAATGAGGGCAACGTACAATTACCTCGACTTACGAACGCCTTGGCGAACGAACTTTTGGGCTTACGAACGTTAAATTCACGAGAATTTAATTTTGGCATACAAACTATTTTTCGGGATACACACGTAGCGCGACAATGAGTGATGTGTCGTTCACAAACGAGCCCGTTCTCCTAACAAGGAAATGGCGGCCGACTTTTTGTTGTCTTCTATTCCCCGGGCCCAGTCTTTAGTTAAAGCCGCACGTGATTGGTCAACAACGCAGCGGTGGGTGGGGGGGTTTACAGAAACACAGAGGCAACCTGGAAGTTCATCATCCATTGGTGATTTCAAGGCTAGCCACGGTGTCATTAGTCATGGTGAGGCAGCCGCTTCTGACGATAAAGCTGTCAAAGCTTACAAGGAATCATTCCTCAAGATGGTGTAAGAAGAAGGCTACGCTCCTTATCAAGTGTTTAATGCTGATGAAACCGGCCACTCCATTCCATCAAGCCATCAACGACCATCACAAAGGTAATAATAATAAATAATAATAATAAATAATAAATAAAACGAATTTATTATATAGAATATTTTATTTATTCAATCACAATACCATAGCTCATTTATTATACATAAAATAAGGTAAATTTTGTGTAGTTTTAAAGCTTATTTAGTAGACAATTGTATTTTATGGGGACCTGGGAACGGATTATTCTCATTTTAATGGTTTCCTATGGGAAAATAATGTTTGGCATACACACTATTCTCCTTACACACTCTGTCTGGGAACCAATTAAGTTCGTAAGCCAAGGTATCACTGTAATGCTTTTGCTATGAAACATTCTTTTGCCTGAGCATAAAATCGGCAAACAGCGTGTATGAGCATCTAACAGAGGACATGTTTCCAAAACCAACTCGATATTTCCAAATTAAACAAGCAAAAATTCCTGTGACACATTTCTCTTTTCCATTGGAGTCCTTTTGTCCTACGTTTTATCCTAGCCAATGCTGTCTTTCTCACACAGGTACGGGGAGAACATCCAGACTCCACACAGAAAGGTCAGAACTGGAATCAAACACTGCACTTCTGCACTGAGGCTGACGCGCTAACCAAACGACCACAGTAAAATGTCAAATTCTATGCCACAAAATGATCAGAAGAATAACTATAAATACCATATTCATTCGAGTATAACGCGCAAAAAATTCTACCTAAAAAGGAACTCAAAAGTTTGGGTGCGCGTTATAAACGAGGCCTGGCAAAAAAAATCTCATATATATTTAATGCTTTATCCCTTCCAGGAGGGGGCAGCATTTCCATGGCTATTCTCGCCATTCAGTTTCGATTCTCAGAAAGACCTGGATCACGTGCATTCCTTGTTTTTTTTGCCAATTTCTTTAGCTATGCTTCATTTCCTTTCCTCGCCCACACTGAAATGTGAGTGAAGCATTGAGTGAAGCATTTGATTCAGTGTTTACATTGTCAATAAATGATTTTTATCACAATGCTTGGTCTGAGCCGAGAAAAAGTGAAACAAAATTTTATACCGATTTTTAATTGAAAATTAGGGATGCGCGTTATACACATTTGAGCGTCATACTCGAATAAATATGGTATGTTTAGTTAAAAAAATATTCAACATCATCTTGCATGTGAAGCAAGTGCAGTTTAAGATCTCTATTCTGTTGTCGATTGAGGAGTTAAAACAAACACCCAAAAAAATAATCAAAAGATGGACATGAGAGGTCAAAGTAAGAAATCTGCCGCCTCTCTTGGGCGAAGGGGAGGAAGTGATGGATTCAAGATGACAGTTGAAGGACACGAGCATTACCCATCAGGTTTCTCTCATGCACGTACATAAGCATGACAACACCAGTGCTCAGAGGGCATGTCACCTGTCGGTAAAAATACCACCGTTGAATAAGATTGGCACACAAACAATGTTTGTGTTTTGTGTTGACCTGTTGTTGTTTTTTTGGGGGAGGGGTCACTGTCAGCACAAAAGAAATGTCCATGCCAAGGCAGCAAACATTCCTGCCTGCACATTTGTACCTTTACATACGATTGATACAAGCATGAACGCAGACTTTGTATCATCTCGCCAAATAGTATGTGGTTGTATGTACTGTGTTTATGAAAACAGTGTTTTCTTGATAAGAGCCTTAATCATTTTTATTTCTCTATCTGTTGTTGTTCACTTTCTTTGTCCATTTCACATGGCTACAGTATGTACACTTGGTTTTTGCGGGAGCCTTTTTCATTTGACAGCTGCTCAAGGTTGATGATAGTTGGGGGTTGAACGAGAAGTCGTGAGCAGCCATGAGGCTTCGGCTTCTAGCGCTATGCATCCAGGCCAAAATGTGGAAGAACAAAGTTAAAAGGAGCCCTACATGGCCAAGCACGTCACAAGTCTCTCTTGACCTAAATAAGCCGCTCTGTCTGAGCAAGACTCAGATCTTAATTAATTGGAAAAGGAAGGGAACGAACTGGTAGACACATCAGGGCAGTCAGGGACATCCCACAAGCAAGTTGAAGATATCTAGGAGAAGATCTAGACCACCAATTAGGTCAGGGGACCAACTCATTCTTATCTACCGTTCTCCGCATATTTCTTCATTGATTGTTTAATTCTGGTGGCTTTCTCGATGAAAAGGTTTCTTCAGCCGCATCTGTACTTCTTTGACGGTGTCGGACGTTTCGCTTCTTATCCGGACTTTCTCTTTTGTTTTTACAGTACCTGAATTTTATTTAAATGTGTATACACGACATTCATTTAATAACCACTTTTAAAAACAATGTACTTTCTTCAATGTTCTTTCTTTTGCATGATAATTAATTGTAGTTTTAGGTCACGTGTCTGCATTGTTCATACCAAGCTAAGGCTCACATTGAATGAGCCCCGTTAGTTTGTTAGCATTCTGCAGCTGTGCCACTGCTGATTTGCTCTTGTGAATGCTCCACCGCCATTGATGTGAATGAGATCTGGAGCATGTAATGTGATGATCATAGTCAGGTGTCTTATTTTCCATCTTTACGCGTCACCGAATATTCAGATGAAGAGTTTGCCTCAGCCCACTTCATTTTGGCACATTTAGTGCACGTTACCAACAGGTTAGAGTGGAAAATGGTTGCACGCTTCTTGTAGTGTGCACACTGTCAAGTTAAAGGTACCTGTACTTTGGTTCCCACCTTGCCTACCTTCATTGAGGAAGCAGATTAAGTATCCGTTACTGACCTGGTATGCTGTTTTGGCATGAAAAAAAAAAAATATATATGAACGATTTTGCGGCTGATAACTCATTTGACTCCAAAATATTCCTGTACTGCGTTCTGTTTTTCAAAATTTGGAGCTCAAAAGAAGTGCTCAGTACGAACCAAAAGACCTGACGGGGCCTGTCATGATCAGGACATGGACAGCCTTTGCGAGATGTTGACGAGAAATGTATCTGTTTAGTCCAAGGCATTCATGCCCTCATTCTCATGGCATGATTCAGCCGAATCTTGCGGGTTGATGACACAAGCTCTTGATACGTTGTCGTTGACAAAACTACATGGGATTTTGGCCTAGTTTCTCTCATCATTAATCTCTCCCCCTCTCTCTCTCTTTGCATGTACACAGCCATAAGTCAGCTACTTAGGATGATAACCGTTGGCTCGCCTCCATTTAGAGTTGTGCCAACACACTTGCTGTAACTACCTCGCTCCCGCTTTAGCCACGGCTGCGAGAAGCCCTCCACTCTTCACCTCATCTAATCATTCAGAATTAAATTGTTTATAGCGGGCAGTGAAGACATTTCAACTCAGCGTATGTTTTACCAAGATAAGCAGTGGATGAAGACAGCAAGTTCAATGTCATCTTGTCTTGAATAGTACGGCTTTCCTGCATGAGTGTGATTTCTTCAAGTGCAGGATTGATACCAGCATAGATGGCGTCAGGTCAGAACGTAGATAAATCCTATTTAGTCCGTTAACTGCTGGACAGAATATGCACTGTGTCAATGTCATCTTGCTTGAGGATGTACCTTCATTGTCTTACACGATTACAGTGAGTTACAATTCATACACGTGGCCACAATCCCCAGTAGGTTTGTCATCGGTGGGCACTGTTCCAGGGTGTTTGTGCAATGACACAAACCTCCCAACTCTTCCTTTCTCATCTTTTCTTCATGACAACTATCAATCAACAGCTTCTACACTTGACCCAGTTTCCGTCTTAAAGCTACAAAGTGAGCGTTTCTTGCTCACACCCCTCAATGGATGTTGTTGGTGTTGCCAGGGTTACGACATTCCGTGATGGATGACTACTTAATGAGAACACCTTGATGCTCATTCTGAGTTTTTATCCATGTTTGAATTTCTCAGCAGGTCGCAGTGAGGGTATTGATTGCAATTGTGCAGATGAAATGGGATTGAGTGAGAATGGACGTGCATACAAGATGGAGATGGAATATTTTACAGAGGGATGTTTGGATGTAGTAGAGCGTGAAAGGAGTATAACAATAGCTATTTGCCGGTAATAGACTCCACAGTGCCGTATTCCAAAGCCGGGTGAGATGGATGTGATCGACCATTACGTAACAGATGATGATGTTCATCCTGGCAGGACCATTTCGGATTTTTTTTCTCCACATCTACAGTAAAGTCTTACAAACATTCATCGCACTACAACAGTGCCAACACACATGCATTGGCTTCCCTTCAATTGAGAATTGGACCAGAATAAAAGTGGAAAAGCACAAAAGCAATAAGCTTCATTTTTTCCCCATTTTTCCAAACATGCACATAAAGTACAAATAAGGGATATGCAAACCCAGCTTAACCCTATTTCCATAGCACGAACATTATTTGAACATATGATTTTCAAAATTGAAAGCAATACACGCGCACACAACACAAGCATCAAACATAAGTGCATCCAGGACCCTGCGGGGACAGTCAGGCTGGGATTCACCCTAAGAGAGGAACAGGAGCCCTTGACAGTTGAAAGAAGACAAGAAATATTGTATTCAAACGTGTAACAGACACACACACACACACACACACACACACACACACACACACACACACACACACACACACACACACACACACACACACACACACACACAAGCATACTCACCCGCTGTCCTTTGACATATACCTTTACTCCATGCTTATATTTGTTTTATGTTTGGGTTGACAAGACTTGCCTCATCGTACCCTTCTTAAATAATTGACAAGCTGTGCATTATACATCACCACAAGAAGATTTGGAATTATTTATGGAGCATACTGTATGTCACATAGCACTCTATACTATACACTATCCCTACAGCTCTGCATCAAAGGGTTAACTTTTTTCCCTTTTTGGCTTAATCAACCATTTTTACCACTCTTCACACACAAACAGGCTTCTATCCATTGGCTCAGTTATTTATGTAACAAATTACAGCTACAACCAAACTCCACTGTATCTATCCACATGTGCACCAATTCATCCATCATTCATGTGCTATGATCTGGTTTCCACTGAGCGAATAATCTTCCTACTATTTCAGCTGTTGTTAAAGTACTATATAAATCAATATGTATTGTATTAGATGCACTATATGTGCACAAGACTTACCATCTTGGGCTTGAAAGGTGGCTGTATCTCCTTGTTTTCAAGACGTTCCCAGTCAATCCGTCTGAAGAAGGCATGTTCTCTGACATCGCGCTCTCCTTCAAGGCCACAGCCCAGACGCTTGGATGGATGCTTCGTCATTAACTGTTTCATATCCAAGTGGATATGGTGTTAAAACAAGTCTATCACTTGGGTAGAGTAGTGTGCAGTTCTACTATAAACGAGTAATATATATTTTTTAACTCTCCCAAGTATTGTTTTTCACTAATACGTAGTTCCTTAATGCGATTCCACTGCCTTTCTAGGTCACTATGGCAACACAGAAGGGCTTGTAAATTAAATGTATTATTATTATGATGATGATGATGATGATGATGATGATGATTAGTATTATTATTATTATTATTATTATTATTATTATTATTATAAGGGATTGAAAAAAAACAGAACATCATTAAAAAAAGGTCTGTCTCTTTGTTTTCTTTTTAAAGTAATACCACTTTCAATCATACGAAGTATCATATCTGGATCTTCTTTCCCTCTTTATCATTAATATTATAGAATGCTGGATAATTTAGCACTATAGCAGGAGTGTCTACGTGGTGGCCATCATGGGGAGGTATGTACCGAGTAAAACCAAGTAAATACCACCGAAAACAATATATTAATTTATAATAGTAATTCATATAAGTCATTTAATAATCATTTATAAAAGACTCATTGATTAAAAGACTCATTTAAAGTACTTGTTTCTATTTTAAACACACTACCTAAACACACTAAGCTAAATGCAAATACTTTGTTACTATTCTAAAAGACTCAACTTTGGAGTTAACTGGAGCAGGACAATCGGCTAAGATAAATTTTGCATAGCTGCAATTTAACTAAGTACACTGAAAACAACATTTATCTTGTGACTTGTTAAGTTTGCATTAATTCTCAGTGTTGTTGACAATGACTGAGACTCTATGTTCCAGCATATTATGTGCCCGACTTGGTGATCCCCCAAGAGATCCAGTGCCCCATATTCACACACTGTTGTCTAAATAAATCCTGTAACACATATTGCATTCATGGTTCCAATTAGTCATTATTATGTGTACAAAGTATTACCTGAAGCTGTGGCCTGAATGCTGCTGAGCGATTCCCATGTATTTCGAGCGTTTTTAAGATTTAAAAGACAACCGACGTCACTTTTTTGTTTCTTAACTGACATCAGAAAAACGTTTTATAGCATCTAAAATACCCAAAACACGCAGTATGATATTTTTATTCAAATGCAAAACACCAATAAAAATGACCTCAAGTGTCCAAAATCTGCAAAAAAATTGAGCTGCGAATAGGGCATTTTCAGAAAGTCCCGCCCCCAGTTCATGACATCACGCCAAGACGTCTTGCATTTCTGGAGAATCAAAACAATGGCTTCAGATTCGGAGAATATGCTTTCTTGTTACACCTCCAGTTATGAATATGATTCAAATAGTTCTGAAGAGGAAAGCATACATATTTGCAATCGATTAAAGAATTTATTTTTGCCATTTTGAGGCAACGTTGGGGGAAAATCTCTCACCCAAAAAAAGGCACAAAATGGCGACCTCCTGGAGCCACCTCCGTTTCCACAGGCTGATAAATTCCTTATATGGAACTTGGACACCCTCTTCTGGCCTTCTGGCGGCTTTTGGGTGCAACACGAGGTCCCCAGACCAAACAGGTACAGCAAAATACATTGACGTGATGGAAGGACCGCTACAATGCGTCTTTTTTTACGGTAAAGGGCGGTCCTTTAGTGACGTCACGTACGGACTCGTCACCAACTCAAAAACAAGAAGGGGTGGGGAGCTTTTTATATACAGCACGAGATGAATACGGCGTTTGCTTGACCACACAAAGTGGCATACCTGAAACATGGCATTGATGTATCGAACCTTTCACTCACCCCTTTACAGATGGAGACAGCCTCTTTGGACAAGGACTTTGGGTAGGACACATTGTGCTCCATAATGGACTGGAACAATTCGTCTTCGTCCTCTCCGTCAAAAGGAGGCTGCAAACAGAAGGAGCGTGATGGGTTGACGTTTCATCCATTATCAAACAAGGGATGAATATGCGGTTGCAGTTCCACAAAGGGACCACAAACAACTTTTTGCTCAATGGTGCCATACAACACGAGAGGGATCTAACAGTGGAAATAGGGATTTCTAAATCAGAGGGTTTTTTTTCTGAGATACAAATATAAAATAACCAAATTTGAAAACTCTGCAGATCAAATGGAAATTACAATTGAATTATCAATTGATGTACCGTCAAGAATAAAGTCATTTGTATGGAATTGCTTGAACTCTAATTGCTGTCAAGGAAGTATGTTGTCGTGATACATCATGATGGAGCGAGTCCAGCCTTTGGATGTGGAGGAGGAGGAGGAACCAAGTTTAGCCTGGGTTGCAGGCTGAAGTTACAGGCAGTTTTTATCCCATGAGTAAGCCATTTATATTAAGCATGGTGTTGTAAGATGAGTTTGAAATGACACTGTTGTTAATCAGGGCAATTAGAAAATTTTTTAAAGGAGGCATTAATAACTCTTTCCGGCAGACTGATTGTGTTTTCGTTTACATACTTCTGGCGCGTTTGACAATTTACTGATAGAAAGTATACTTGACTTCATACGATGCGAAAGTAGATCTAAATGGTGGCACAGATGGTGCAATGCCATTTTTGTGATTTTGATCAAGGTGTAGGCAAACTAAACCTGTGCTCATTTGTGTACTGGATGTCATTGTACAGTAAAGTCTCGTTATATCGATATCGGATATATCGATAGTCCCGGTTATATCGATACTATTTCTATGCACGCACGGAGAAAATTACATGCAAACAGGGTCGGATATAGTCCCGGTTATATCAATATTTTTTCGGACTCCCTTGAATATCGATATAACGAGACTTTACTGTATTTCAGTTTTGAATAGTGAGAGAGTACAGGATTTCCAATCAACTTTTTGAGCAACGGACGAGCAAGCTTTGTACTTTCTTTGCAGCAACTCTAATGTGGATGTCTCGACAGTTCAGGAAATGAATTATTTGTCGTTTACACTCCACTAGGTTTGCTCGAGATAGTCCGTCTGCATCATGACCCCTTTACCCAGTTGCTCAAGAACTCAGAGTAAGGGAACATCTCAGGTAAAACATTTGGTGCACTGAATTAAAAAAAAACAACAACAGTCTTGCGCAAAAGTTCTGTTATTTGAAACACAAGGTGCAACAACACTTGTGGAACTACAAAATAACGAAACTAACAGACATTTGTCATCTGCTGTGAAAACAAACCAATAGTGCTGCAGTTTACTGAGTCACAAGGACATGAAATGTTTTGTTTATTCTGTTTGTACGTTCTTGTGTGTGACTCACCTGTCCAGCTAACATTTCATATAGCAGAACTCCATATGCCCACCAGTCAACAGAACGTCCATATGGCTGATATGCAATAATCTGTGAGGTTTAAAAAAAAGACATATATGACAACAATGTCATTTTTTGGGTTTGTTTCTTCGGGTAGAATAGATGCAATTGGATTAACAAAACACAATAAACAAATCAAATATACATCAATGCTGAGTCATATCTGACCTTTATAGTTAAAGGACATCGCATCCGGTAATGCACAGACACACACATGCATGATTTTTTTATTTGCCTGACACAGGCACATTTTAAAATCTATGTTTTCTAATGACACTATGGTACTTTCAGTGAGTCACACACACGCGCACGCACGCATACGCACACACACACACACACACACACACACACACACACACACACACACACACACACACGTACGCTTGTAAACAGGTTAAAAAAATAATGTGCTTCCAGCTTTGCAGTCCCGAGGGTTGCATGACTGCCATGTGTGAACGCTCCCCCATCCCCTCTGCCCCTCACACAATGGCAAGCACGTACACATTCATGCATGCACACAAACCACAATATATGAATGTCATCACTCCCCAGAGAAGAGTAGAAAAATAAGACACACATCGCATTTTACTAGATCTCTTGCCGGCTCTCCGAAACTAAACTAAAATTTAGTGAGCTCGGACAGCAAGTTTCTTCAACAAGAAAATAACCCTGCCTCACTCTGAACCAAATGTATCCCTAAGCGTCTATGCTCTGCAGACCACGGAAATGAGGTTTTGGTAACCCATCACGCTCAAATGGAATGCAAAAGTTGTGGAAAAGAGAGTCCGTGCTATCACGCCGACTCAGGATGAACCCGCTTCAGTGGACTGTTTCGCTGTTTTTTAAGAAGGCTGAGATGAGGCAGAAGTTCATTGGAGTGTTTGCTCTTGTAGGATGTTCATTGATATTCAAAGGTCATTGGAATGATAATCCTTTGTCTTCATGTTTTGAAGTCAGACACGAGGAAAGGATCACTGATGAGTGTGCTGAAATCCAGAGCGTAGAATCAAAAGAAACCAACGGGGTTTCAAACCTCGGAATCAAACCTGAACCCTATAGAGATATGAGCTAGTCATGTTTTTGACAAGTAACTCTATTGAACAATCCTGTGTTTCCTATGGCAAAAATGACTGAAATATTCAAACAAATCAAAAGTTGCACATCCTCAAGTTTTTGGGACCTATGTCAAATCCTGAAAAGTTTAAGGGTTGGGGATGACCTACTGAGTGCTTACTATCAATATCTGTCCAAGATTTTCCCATGTTTTCTTTGTTTTTTTTTTCACTGTCAACAGTTGTGGACCAAAAAGGGTGTGAAATCAGTGTTCATCAGCTTCTTGGGAGTATCAACCACCACTGTATCCTTCTGTCCTTTGAAAGGCAGTAAATGAATCTGACCTAAAAATAGCGCACCAGTTACTTCGATGAGAAGGTTTCTTCAGCCGTCATCTGTACAAAAGTGAAGGTTTCGGACGTTTCGCCTCCTATCCAAGAGGCTTCGTCATAGTTCGCTGACGAAGCCTCTTTTTTTACCAGACGAAGCGGCTGAAGAAACCTTCTCATCGATGGACCACTCCTGTACGACTGAGAGCTTACACAGACGCACCAGTTACTGTCATTACTTCTTTAGAGCATCAATAAATTGTAAAGAAGCCACGTCAAGAAAAGAAAACTATATTATGTACGTTTATTCTGAAAACACTGTCGGAGAACCATGATCTTCCATCTCCAAAGATTGCCCAAAAAGATCATCTACCCTCTTCCCGAACGTTTGCCTTGTAAAAGAAACATCGGTGTGCTAAACGGGACTGCACTGCTTGGTACGTCAATAGTGCTTTCGTAAATACTTTCCATTCAAAGGTATAACTTGAAACTTGGAAATCAATACACGCACGACATGGCCGTTCATGGTTGCCCTCGAAAGAACTTTCTTCCACCTCATCTGGATTTTCTCATCAGTCAATGATGAGAAGGAAGAAGAATGGAAGTAAATGTCCTTTGTCTTTCCTCCAAGTTCTTAATTAGCTAGCAGGTCAAAGACTGCAGGCTGAGACAAAGCCTGATGATGAAATTCCTGAGCATGGACATTTAATCTTGTTTCCCGCCAGACTAGTGTTTGAAGTTATGTGTGTGATCTCGCAGCTACAAACGAAGTTAGCCCTGCCTGTCGTCACACAAGGTTGTGTCACTGTTAGAATATGAGAATGAATACACAGCAAACCGCTCTGACTGCCTGGTAAAAGCATTTTACAGTCACAGCCTGGCCAAAAACATGAAGAATGCTGGTTTGCATTGTTTGACTGTAGGAGTTTTTGATCTAATTCTTAATCTGATGGGAACATTCAAGTCTCATGCAAGTGAGCAAGCACTCATTCCATGAAGCTTTGCAGACCGAGTAGTGAAGAAAGGTCAAGCTTTAACGCTTGAAGACAGGATAAAAGTAATAAAAATGAAAGACGGAGGAAGCAAAGTAAAAGACATTATGCAATAAATTGATGCAGGTTGAGGTGAATGCTGATTGTACATTTCACCATTTCCTTCCTTGTTTTTCTTTCTACACTGGTCATTGGAAGGGTCAAATAAGTGTATGCTCACACTGATGCACCATTGGAATAAAAATAAAGATTACACATACGTTTTGTGTGTGCGTTTACATAAGAGGTTATTTATTTGTATTAATTTGTTATTGTGAAAAGTACCCTGTTGTGAAAACATCTTCCTGTGAATACAGTTTTGTTGTAGAGGGGGTTTCACTGTAGTGGGTTCCATCGTCAAGACAAGTAGGGCTAAGTTAAGGATGGCTGCTCTTGAGATCTAGATTTTAAAAAAACCACAGTGAGCTGCGACACGAGCACCAGCAGTATGGATTTCTTATTCCAATGTGCCAAAATACACTTGTTAATATTTTATGCCATATGAAAATGAGGATAACAATTGGAATCATTTCCATTCTTGTTGTCAATAAAACTTTTAGTAACAAGCCAAACATATGTATTTAACCCTTTTAGAGGCTAGAAAAAAATGCCTGCAAGGAAGAATTTCAGGGTCCCTTGAAAGTGCCAATATAAGTAGCTTCCCATTGTTACCAATGGACATTAAAAAAAACAATCAATCATGGTGATCGTAATGCAATACTTCAATGTTTTTGATTTTTCATTGGTTTGAAGAGGAGTGATGAATAAGGCAAGTAAGTGTTCTGTCACCTAGGTGACAGAAATGGGAAATCAGAAATGGGAAGAGACATGTGTGACCCAGGCCTGACATTCAGTGCTTTTATCCCATTTTATTTTTTCTTCTTCTGTGCTTTATCATATGAAAGCCTCTGGCCAGCTCTGCTGATTCACTGTAGCATACAAGGGTGTGTGTGTTTGTGTGTGTGTGTATATCCTATCAGGTCTCTTTGTGTAATTTGCTTTTACTTTCATGTATAATTATTGCTTTACAATTCTTTTGAGACTATTCTATACATCTAATTTACATCCTGTCGGGGGTTATTGGTGTACCTGTTTTTGTCTCTGTGCACATGTTAGTGTGCAAGAGCGTGTGTGCTTTGCCATAGACATTGCTCTCCCATTAGGTCTAACACTACATGACAGTTTTGGATCAGACTGCTAGCTATTCGAGGCTACACTCTTTACAACACTCACAGACACACACACACAAGCAGACAAAGGGGCCCAGACCACCGCTGTGCTCCTTACGAACACCATTTTGCAATCACTGCATTGTTGTGATCGCCTTGCTGATGTTCAGGTTCCTTTTGAGGATGTCGTGTGCTTTGGAGCAAGCATGTTTTTGCTCTGGAATCCACTGCATATCTCCATTTTTGATGTGAATGGTTTTCTTGACTGATGATGTCATGGGCAGCCGTAGGCCTTTAACTCAAAGTGGACTAGTCTTGATGCTTTTTCTGCTCTTTTACTTACAGATTATAGTTTAACAGGTAGCTTTGGCGACAGAATCCGCTCATTCCTTCTATCGGTTTCTCTTTGTATGAAAATCACTGAGATGTAAATGCACATTAGTGCGTTCCTTCCTCCCAGACAGGAGCTACCAATAACAGGCTACTTTTTTATATAGGTCAGGCTAAACAGAGCGATAACTCTGTGGATGCTGACAAGCGAGGGAAACACTACAACTCTCCAGCTGGCACGAAAAAGTCAAGTGTGAGAATATTTCTCAGGTCACAACTTTCATTCACATGTAAACAAATGCATTGTTACACTTGAATGGCAAAAGGTAGAGGACAAACCTCCATCCAGGTCGACAATATCGCAGCAACTACAGCAAAAGCATCTTCAAAATGTACGTTTTGTTTCTCTCGTCAATTATTTATTCACAACAAGCAGATGTATGCAACGTCCCCCCCAAAAAAACGTTATAACAATGTGTAAGCAGTCTGTTATTTCAATCACAACGTGAATCTTGATTGATTGTCAAAATGCATTGATCAGAACGGAATAAATCCATTTAACAGCAGTCAATCTGCAGCAGTATTGACTTGACTGAGCTAAGAGGGGTTGTCGAGATGCAGAGCTGTTTATGCTCAATATGATCTGCTGACGTCAATGAGGTGGAATGAAACATCAATACATCCACATGCAGAAACACGCACGCACGTGCACATGCACATGCACATACACAAACACAATAGTGTTCGATTTTAATTCAGGATAATGGCTGATGAGAATATATTAACATCCGTCAAGAGTAACGTTTGAATTGTGGTCAAGTACCCCATCTTCTCCAAGTAAACAAATGTAAGTAACACACTCAGGAACAATTAAAAAAAAGACACTATGTTTATGCTGATTAAAACTATATTCAAACTAAAATTAGCATCCTGATTCGAGTATTGATTTTATTTTATTTTTATTCACAAGAAAAATTCCACTGATGAAATGGAGTCTGTTGTAAGAGGGGATTGAAGACATCCACAGCTACGTGGCTACTTTTTTTCATGCAGTCACCATTGACCTTTGTTAGGGCAATTCTTTATACAAACACATTTCTAACATCTTTTCTATTTCCTTTCACA